>NW_017535630.1:48261-170533 GCF_001853355.1 Bactrocera latifrons | reverse complement strand
AGTATAAGTATAAGTATAAGTATAAGTATAAGTATAAGTATAAGTATAAGTATAAGTATAAGTATAAGTATAAGTATAAGTATATGTATAAGTATAAGTATAAGTATAAGTATAAGTATAAGTATAAGTATAAGTATAAGTATAGAAGCGAAAGCTTGGTATATTGGACAGGATATTGGAAAATTTAGTGTTTCTTAAACTTTAGGAACAAAACAGACGACTAAAAAATAAATAAGGGTGTTAAATAATAAAGTAAGCACTTGTATGATGGAGCTTAAAGATTATACAATTGAAACCCCAATCATTTTTAAATGGTATCTGGACGATAACTAGATTTTTAGAATTCTACAAAGTGAATATTCTTTCCAATAAGACGGGATTTGTCAGAGGAATGGACCACTTATTGAAAATTGGGTTTGATAGCACAGTTCTCTGACTAAGGCTGCCTAAAACTGTTTGTAGAATATAGTTCAAAATTCAGTTTAAAAATTATAGTTAAAAAAATTATCAGAAAATGGCGAATATTTAGTGAAACTTAAAAATTGTACGCCAAAACACATTAAAAATTGTAAAAAAACTTTTTAAAAGTAGGCACTCTAACTCATAGGTCTACTTGAGTAAGATTTCGAAATCGTACGATGACTTTTTTAAATTTCAAAAGGCAAAGACGAACGGCTTTGATAATAATAAATATAAATTCTGCTTCTTCTTTATTGTCTCGATTTGGTATCGCCGCAAAAAATATATACATAAGTTAAAATTTTATTGTATTCAGTATTCGTTGATATATACTAAGCCATCTTGCGTAGATGCAAATGCTTAATATTGGAAAACGACAATCAAGCTCATCGATTCTGCAAAATTTTTATAGAGAATTTCACAATTTGATGAGTCTTGATTAATATTCGCGTATGTATTTGTTGACATTTGTTTGTCACTAAATTTGTATGCAAATGAACACACAAGTTTAAATATGTATGCTGGTATACACACCCAGTAGGAAATGCGTACAAGATACCAACTGTTGAAAGCGTAAAATAAATGCTTATTACAAAAATTGCTTTTAGACTTTGAGCAAGTAGATCTTTTTGAAGAATATCGGGTATGTTTCGGGTACTTTAGTTATTTTTTTGCTGCATATGGCTACGGCTTCAAAATTAGCTCAAATATTTGGAATAGCATTGCAATTACTAATTCACTGAGTATTAAAATAAAAGAAATTGCAAATATTAATAACATTATAAGCACCTGTATATAAATATTCCACCTCAGAAACAAATCTGTCAAACCAACGAAATATCTTTAAAAAATCGTTATTTCTTTCCCACAGGGTTTATAAATACATACACAGTACATTCATGCTGGTATACGTGGCGTGTCTGTGTGTCAGCTTTTGCGTTGATTCCTACATGAATTCTTGAATAAAATTTAATTTCGTACGCTGACGAAAATTTCCATATGAACAAATTTTTATGAATACACTTATTCAGGGATATATATATATATATATATATATACATATGCATATGTACTAATACGCGAATTATTTTCAGCCAAAAGGCAAAGTGGGATACAAGAAAAAGCTCACTCGCAGAAGAGGCTGCAGAAAAGCATACTTCGAAGGAATTCTTGATGTTGAAGCTGCAACAACGATTTACAAAGAGTAGCAAAGTAAAAAAAAAAAAAGAGAATAATAATAATATCAAAACATAAAGCCATAACGGTAAAAGAGTATACGACGAATGTGCACGCGCTTAATTTGAAGCAAAGATGAGTATGCAACAAATTTTGTGGAATTAAAGAAATGCTTTTCGCAAATGAGGCATTGAAGGATATTTTTATATTTTTGAGAAATTTGGCGGAAAGCAGTGCATTAATAAAGGTTTGTTAGCGAGGTTAAAGGTTTGTATTCGGATATGTTTGAAAGTTAGACATGGACGCGGGCAATCTAAAGCATTAATTCCTTAATTATAATTGTCATGAACGGATTCGATCAGGATGTAACACAATTCTTTTCCGATAGTGTCGATTATCGATTACTTCTAAAAATAAATTTCTCAGAATTTTCGGAAAAAAATTTCATTTTTTATTTTTGAAAACGGCTTATTTACCACAGTTTACTGTCCGATCGAAAAAAAAATTTCTCAAGACTAGTATAACTAGTAATCGGAATTTCTTTCTTACAAATACACCGCGTAAGCTACGCTATCAATAAACCTAGACCGCTGGGAGGCGCTGTGGTCGCGATATATGATTTTCGAATTAATGTATATTTTTTACACCACATACGGCGTGGTAACCCTCAGGAAGGCCGATAAAATATATACTGATTAACTGATCACTCTTACTGTCAAAATAATTCTAATTTTACGACCAGTATTTTGAATTTTGGTACAAATTATAAGAACCTTTTCGAAAACTCTCCCTAAAAGATATACACAACTCCCACTCCAGATGTGGTCACCTATCATTATGCTCTGAAAGACTTAATTTTTTTTTCTAGAATTTTTCATTGTTACACACATACATTATTAACAAAAAAATTCTGAAATTTGTTTGAAAAAAATGTTTTAAAGCCGACCATTGGGAGGTCGTTTCAGTAACACCTCGAAAACAAGATACGTCCGCGTTGGCAGGATAACTCCTTACAGGATCAGAAAAAGCGAAAAAATACGTATTTTAGTTAAAACCTGAACGTAGAACTTCGACGAAAGAAAAAAACCGAAAATTTGATTTTTGGCACACATTTTCACAAACGAAATTAAAAATGTGCAACATTTTGTTTTTTTTTTTTTAGTAGCTGTAATCGCACAAAAATCTTTCGTCCAAGTCTTTAAAAATTTTTTCTCAAAGACCTGTATAAAATTTCATAAGAATTCATTTTCGGTAGAGCAGTTCTCGATAAATCTTGCCAACTGACTTCAAAAACACAGTTTCGTCAAAAACGCGTTTAAGGGGGTATTTTGAAAAATTCGACTTTTTTCATATATTTAAAGTTTAGACCCTTAAGAACATATCCTCAAAAGGATTTTCAAAAATTAAAATTATTTTAAGAGCTACACTTACTTTAGTGACGCAGTACCTAGCCCGGTAGGTAGGGAGACTCACTTTTTTAAACGCATTTTCTCGAAACTACTTTTTTCCACACGGTACCGGCATTATCTCAAGTTCTATACAACCGATTTACTTGAAATTTTGTGTGAACCTTCTTTATATAATCCTTTATCCTTTATCTTTATACAATAATTAATCCTTTGTTTTATATATATTTAATATATATGTTTTATATATATTAAAAAAAAAAATATTTTTATTTTCAAGAAGTCGTAATTTTTCAAAAAAAAAAAAAATTTTCGTGTTTTGATTTTTGTTTTTTTTTTGTCAGACCACCAGGCGAGTCAGGATCAATGTAACCAGGATGTGCCATTTTTTTTTTTACACCTGCATTTTTTTGTAAAATTTTTTTTCTGTATTCTTAAGATAACTGAATAGTAAAAATATTTTTTTTTTTTTTAATAAAAAACTGGTGTAAAAATTGGACTATGATAACTGGGAACATGCAATACCGTTTTCAACCAAATTCGATACTTAACATTTTTCTAAGATTCATATCCCAAAATGGGGGAATTCACACTGCAGCACGCTTACTTCCCATACAACACAACTTTTAATTTCCATTTGATCAATGTAATCACTGTTTAAGCCGGTAAGTACCAAATATCTAGAACCCAGCACTTATAGTTGAGTTTTGACATAAAATATCGCTCAAGGTGTGAGTTATATAATTGAAATTCAGGTATTACATTTTGCTGACAATGATATGTCTATCTTAGCCCCTATATATATTACCTAATGAAAAGATTGCCGAACTTCCGAATGACTTTATACTGCATATATCGGTCAATATGTAAGATATTTCAATGAAAATGAAAGAGCGTGTTTTATTGATATCAGTGTATCTTTCCGCCTAAAATGGATAAAATTGAATGAAGACTTGACCTAGCCCTCATATAACAGACATATAACATCCAGTTGACTTTATTCCAAATAATAGGTAATGGTATGTGAGCCTTCACCTCAGAACCTTCAGAATTTCAAGGAACGTTTTTTAGTGTGTAGCATATTCATGGTATCTAGTATTGGCAAAAATCGGCAAAATCGGGGTATACTGCCTGCAACTCCCATATCCTCGTTTTCGGTTTTCTAACAAGCCTTTTATAGTTCGATGTATGATTGTATGCATGTATGTATGTATATTGTATAGTTGATTTTCATAAGTCTTCTATAATTCGAAGTTCTCTATAACTCAAACTCCTGACTCCTGAATTGACAATAAAAGTCATATTTCATACAAATTTCTCTCCATAACTCGAAGTCTCTCTAATTCGAAGTTGTTTGTGCATTATGGTGATTCCGAATTAGGGAAGTTCAACTGTTTATCTAATTGATTGCATTCCGAACTTCTAGTTGACGTTTTACTCCTAAAGGTATTTCCCTGTCTTTGACTCCTGCAAGTTGCAAGAGTATAAAATGTTCGGTCGCACCCGTACTTAGGCCTTCCATACTTGTTTTTAATTAATGTCTGGGGATGAAAAAAAAAATTGCTAGAAAGAAGGTCAAACCAACAAAATATGCAGGCAAATATGTTTTATATGCAAACCAGGTGGAAATATTTGATACATGCATGTATGTACATACATATACACATACTAACATGCAAATGCATGTACATATGCGGATGTGTAATTGTAAATATAACTAATATTTAAAATAGTTTGCAAAATACAACAAAATGAATTCCATAGACATGCTATAAATAAATATTACACATGCACATACACACATACATACAGACATACAACATACAGCACTTATTGGCAATATTTCGACACGCTTGTTTTGCACCATTCGCCATTTATCAATAAAAAAGGTACCGTTATATAGATATGTACCGTTATATATTTCGCACAAAATGTTGTATGCCAAAATGTGAATGTGGGAATATATTTCTGGCGCACGAAATGAAACGAGCTGAACATCAAAATATGCAAATTGGAATTTCGACTGCCAACACACACACACACACACCACATACCGTATGCATGTATCTACATGGCCGCGTGTAAAATACAAATCAACAGACACGCACACACAAACAAACACACTTACATACATGCAAAGGAACAGCACTACTCGCAACGCTCGGCAGGCGGCCCAACGCCAAGAAATGCTGCTGCTCACAACTCACCACAGCCCGCGCGCCAACAAACCAGCCATGGCTGCGGCCTTTCAGTCGTCTATAACCAACTATCCTTTCGTCCATCCATCAAACGCAAATATTCTGCGCAACCCACACAATCAAGCAACTTCGCACAAGCGCCACACACACACACACACATTCGCACAGCAACCGCAGTTAACCCCGTTTCATGTTGTTGCTTTGGCTGCCGCTTCTTCTGCGGCGTCTTCTTTTGCTATTATCCTGTTTGCGAGTCCACATTATGCCAACTATACACATACATACATATATTATATGTGTGTGTGTGCAACACCTACGGCGTTGTTGTTCACGCTGTTGTTGTTGTAGTCGAAAATCAGCATATCCTCCAGCAACAGCCATTATCCTGCACACAACACACTCTAATATTGACACATTTTGCCATTCTCGCATTTTTCGTCGCTGCTCCTGCCAGCTCTCAATCGTCTCATTGCTTCACTTTCGCATTGCGCTCTTCTACTTTCCGCAGGGGCACGCTGCCAACGGCGTACACCCAATCACTGCGCAAGCGCTGGCAAACACACACTCTCTACCCTTTAAATGGCGTAAGGACATTCTGCCATAGAAACTCCTTTCCTGTGCTCTCCTTCACGTCACAGCCGCCATATGCAGGCGTCTCATTCACGCTCAAAGCGCTGTTTAAGTGCAAATATGTATCGATTTACGTTGACGTTTGCCTGAGAGGAGTAAGAGAGAAAAGGAGCGCGCGGGTAGCGCAGCGAAATAGTAACTACCTTACGTAGTTGTTGTTGTTATTGCTTAAGTCACACTCAGGTAGCGCCAGCGTCGAGAAGGCTGGGTAGGCGCATAATTACTATTGGAACGGCATGGCAATGGAACGAAAAAAGCAAATTAACTGTATATGTGCTTCGGTGTGTGTTTGTGTGTGTGTCGTAATGAAACAAAGCGCAGCACAGCATACATTTTTTTCGGTGTGAGTATACACACAGCCACACGTATATGTATGTGTTTATAGCCGAAATTTTGTAGTATTTTCTTTGCCAGATTTAATGACGTAACGGGCAGTGAGGTAGTCCAAACGATTTCATTTCCTTGCTTTGCCTTGTCTTCGTGCAGCTCTCCACTGCCTGGCCCCCTCCACTCATCTCCTTAACCCTCGTTGACGACGCAGCAATTAAGCAACAGTTGTAATTAAATGAAACTGGGTTTCGAGTTCAAGGTAAGCCAACGAACCCGGTTAGTGTGGAAAGTGTGTACGCTTGTCGCTTGTGCCAGTGCGGAATTTCGGTTGGTTTTCGGTTAAAGTAAATTCCTTTTTGGTGAAATTTTACAAGTGGTTGGTGTTTTAATGAAATTTGCATTAATGAATTTGGTTTTAAGGGTTTTAGTGAAATGTTTTGGAATTTTGAGAGTAGTGTATAGTTAAGGGTGTGGTAATCAGAATTTATTATTTCTCTTATATTTTTGGTATGAAAATAATTTTCATAATCTCAGTAGTAAAGTTAATTGAATTTTTCAATAATTTGTATGGCTTTTCAAATATTATCACTAGTTAATACTATAAAGTGATACGATTTCGTACTAAAAAGACACCCGCAGTTAGTGTTTGCTTGACTCAGTATTGTTTGAGCGGGACACTATAAATGAGAAAATGTGCCATATTTTACAGTTATTCTTCGTTAAAAGCGAAAATGTAAGCCAGACGACAGAAAATATTAAACGTTTTTTGGTCCTGATACCGTAACAGACTATCACGCGATTTAATTTCGGTAATTCTAATGTCAAAGAAGTTCCACGCCACGATTAATTATCGAAAATGTCGATAAAATAATGGAGTCCGAACAATATTTAAACGTCATTTTGTTTCCAGGCGTAACAAATTGCAGAAAAAACACTATTTTGGAACTATTTGTGTAAACTGGATGCAGCAACAAGCTCGATGTATGAATGCCAAGCCGGTTGGCAAGAAGTCTACTAAGAACTGCGGACTGTTAAACTCGAAATTCGGACCTGTATTGTCAACAATTGGACCATCTAAAGGAAATAATCGACCTTAAATGGCCACCTTGGGAAACTAGGAGAGGAATTGTGTTCCATAAAGCTAGACTCATCGATAGTGATTCGCAAGAAGCCCCGAGAGCTTGGTTTGGAGTTTTTTATGTATCCACCTTATACTTCGGACCTGTTACCAAGTAGTTACAACATTTTTCTCTCTATGGCGAGTGTCTTTGCTTAAAAAGTTCCGCTCAAGCGATTGTTGTAGTGACGAGTTTTTTATGAATAAAGACAAGGGTTCCTCTGAGAGTGACGTTATGAAGTGAATGATCAAAATTGTAACTATGCTAAATTAAACCTGCGCTGCGAAACAAAAATAATGTATTTCTTATATTATACATATACGGTATAATTAAGGGGTTTTTCATATTTTCATTACTAATGGATACTCTAAGTACCTTAGGAACATGAGAACTTACTTTGAAAGGCTTCTGGAATGCATATTTTACTTTCTAGTAGAACCAATTTTTATTGCAACGGCACAAGAAGCATCAAAAAATGCGAAAAAGCGAAAAAATAGTGTCATATTTTCAAAAATAGTGCATACATTTAGGCGTTGAAGGCGTTATTATCGCGAGGGCTGTTCCCAAAGTACTATATATGAATGTATTATCAGTTACAGCCAACCTATCATCACTTGAGAAAATTTCATTCTATAATAATATGAAGAAAATTTACTAATTGACTCAATTAAGACAAATAATTTTGTTATAAGCAAAATATCACTCTTTAAACATATGGCGGAAAATTGCCAATGAAGCCTTTGTAAGGCAAATAGAATTTAAGCACACCTAGTTGCCTTAAAATTAATTTAGTTTTTATTATTTTGGTTAATGAAAAATTAAGTATTAAAGATTTTGTGTGAAATTCGCAAAAGTTTCTACACTAAGGTGATATACAGCTTCTAATTTACTCAATTAAGATAATTTCTATAACGTACTGAAATTCATATTTTAAAATGTTCCAACAGCTAACTGAACTTAGGCAACTAAGTAAATACATTTATTTTATTTTTTATCAAGCTTTTGATTCACCTTCTGAGGGTCGCATTTTTTGGCTTAGAAAATCAATAGCATACGCATCTGTATATGAGTATTTTTCAAACATATTAATTATTTATACCTTATATATTTTATAGCTTCAAAGTTACAGCTGTTATTAGTGTAACGTTAAGTGTATTTTATCTTGACCTCCTTTGTCATCATTCTCATAGGAACTGTCGTCCTTAGTCAAATAACTGGACAGTCGTTTATCTCAAACTGCTCTTTGCGCAAATTTTTCGCTAGCAAAATCATTCGCCATAGACAGGAACAGGGTGTGTAAGTACCGCCTAACCAAACTCCCTTCTTATTGACTGAAGCTTGTCGCTTCTTGGCGATTGATTCCTTCAAGCATCCCAATTGTTAACAGTAATAGTCCGAATAAAGAGTTTGGCCTTAGAAGAGCAACTCAAAGTAAATGATTCCTCGTCATTCTCACCAAACAAATATGTAGTAAAACCTACACCGAAATTCGGCCACGAGCAAGAAGTTTTTTGCCTTAAGGAATAATAACTTAAAAAAAATTAGATTTTTGAGAATTAAATAAATCAATTCTTTTAAAGGTATATATATACAAAAAAATGTTATTGAATAAATATATCTTCTACAATAGCCTACGGTCGAAAAAAACAATTATTTTCGGTCGGTGTTCCTAAAAAATAAGTTAATTTTTATCCAAAATTGTGGTCGTTTGTGGCATGCTAAGTTTTGATTATTGATTGGATCAAAAAATTGGTAAGACTTTGTAAGACTATGTTGAAAAAATTATGATTGAAAACTTTGTCTCTGACTAATCACTGGCAGTTTTACTTTTCGTGAATGTAGTTTTGAGTAAAACGCGTTTAAAGACAAGCTAATTGAGTTGATCGAACTGATCGAAGTCAACAGAAACCGGTCATAGTTTTGCAGTCAGTGGGGAACACTATAGAGTTCTGACTAAGTAGGCCACCTAGGGTTCCCACAAGACGGCGCTATATGTCATATAACCAACGAAACAATAATTTTCTTGAAGGCAACGTAAGAGGAGAGTATTAGTTCTCGTCGGACCTGTGGCGAAACCACAAAAATTGTGCAATTTAACACCGCCGAACTACACTCTGTGTGGTTAGATAAGTCCGATACGATTGACGCTTTGGAAGAGAATATTCGGCACGTTATTGCGGACATACAAGTACCATACTTTAGATCCCTCTCTCTCAAAAAACATTGAAAATATTCATGTCAAATTTGATTAGGGTATAATTATAAGTAGAAATTGTCGAAATGTGCAACAAAATAATATTTTAATATTTTCAAAAATGTTTTCTTAAGTAAAATTAGTTATAATTTGATTACTTACTGACACATATAGCAATAACAAATAAAATATGCACACTGTTCGTATTAACACCTTCTTCTTCTACATCATTTTGTTGTGAATATTAATTTCATTTTATATCCTCTGCAGTACCGCGAAACTTTCAGAATGCCAAAGTGCTGCACCGTGGATATTAAAAACAACAACGCCTCCTACACCACAGTTTTCCACCATAGGGAGCCACAATTATCGCGCGAACGCCACGTGCTCTCATTTTCATTTTCAATGCCATTCTTATTTTCCCATTTATTCATTCATTCATTTATTTACAGTCTCATTTCCATGCGGTTACAGCATTTGCCGTTGGTTTTTTGTTTTACAATTTTCATCTTAATGTTTTTATGCGTTTTTATTTTCATCAGCAAATTCGCGTTTTTGGACACTCGAGGCAGCAACAGCTGATGGCGGTAATGAAGGTGGAGTTCGTGCTTAGAGAGATTCAACTCAGCAAAAGGATGCTAGTTATGTTAATGAGCGAAATTAGGAGTGCAGAAAAGGTGGAAGGTGTGGATAAACGAAAAATGGGTGGGAAGATAATGAAAGTATTTTGGGTAAATTGGTGAAACTTATACAAAATTTGTTTCATGAAATATTTTTATTTAGTTATAATTGGTCAGTTACACTAGTATGCGTATACTTAAGTTTTAAAAATTTTAACTTTATAAATTTAAAGCCTTAAACCCCAAAAATATACCAACAATAATAAAAATAAAATCCTCTCCCAAGCATTTTCCCTTCATTTTGTGAATTCTAAATTTGCAGTGTCGTGCGTAGCTTTGGCCAACTTGCCTTTCTTATCGCAGGCAATAAAATTTTGGCTGCTTTGTTGGATGTTCTCAGCAAGAAAATCGATTACTGCGTCTTCGCCAAAAGCATTGACTGCGCGGCCACGGCACAGGGGTAGAGGGGAGCACGCTTTCAACGCGTAAAATACGAAATTTGCATGCGTTGAAAGTCACCCCTTACACATGCATAGCTGCTTAGAGGGTTCAAGCCACCAACAACAACAACACTATCAAGCAATAAAGTGTTGCGAGCGTATCAAACAGATGGAAATGCGAGACTGAACGTGCACAAAATTCCTCGCAATTCCATTCATACAATTTTGCTTCGCTCACAAAAACTACATTGGAATAGAAAATTTCGTTATCTCACAGCGAAAGGATAAGAAATAGCAAAGTATATTGATGTTAGAGTTACGTTTTATGTGTTGTGTTTTGCAGTGAAATTTAATAAGCGGTTTAAGACTGTCATTTTGAGGTTATAATCGCAAGACGGCAATATTTTTGTACCCAAGCCAGCTTTTAACATGTTCGCATAATATGTTATCATATCTAACCTATAAATTCCCACTAAACAATTATTAGACCATCGAACATTTCTACGTAAAAAGGGATACAATAGTGGAGCAACTTAAAAGCGAGTTCAAATATGACTTTGACATAACCTTCAAAGATTCATTGATGTGACAATTGCATTGACTCCTCAAAGTAGAGAAGCGCTTGTAGTAATTCCATAACCAACGCTTTGAGAATGTGAAGAAAAGATGTCAGCTGTTGAAGAAAAACAGACCTTTGAAAAAAAAAAAATTAAGACAGATTATATTTCAATGCGTTGTCAACATCACACGAACGAAAACTCTTCCCAAGCTTTTGGCGGTAAAAACTTGGGAAGAATTTTATAAGTTAATGCTATATATGCTTTCTTAATCACCATGTTTGCTATGAAACTTTTTTTTTATCTGTGAAACATCCGAAATGCCGTTAAAGTTATGATTATTTTCATATACAAAGCTTTGAATGCGCATAGAAACTGTTTACTATAGCCTGTTGTTTTTTTTTTACCTCTTGACGGCTTCTACAATGGATATTGTATGGTGTTCCCGGTCAACAATTGAACAATAACCTGTTAGCACTCCTATCAGAGTTCTTGTTCTTATTTATTCCTTTTCAATTTCAATAGTCAGCATTTGTGGTCCAAATTTCATTCATGCCACATTTGTCTGCATATTGCGCAAACCAAGATTGACTTCAGTGAGACTCAGCTTTATTTTACATATAATATGTTTGTCGATTAAAGATCTACAAGTAGACAGATTCATATAAATTCCCTCTTCTCCGGAGTCTAATAGGGGACAGCAATAGCTCTGGCTAGTTTAACAGCTTCGCAGTTACCAGATATATCACTATGTCCTGGGACCCATTGCAGGTTTATCATAAAAGAGCACGTTAGATCCACTAAGTGAGCTAAGCATACTACCATCTTATATAAAGGCAGACTTGGAAATACGCTGGTTTTAAATCATGCAAAGCAAGTCGCCATTAGAAACGGGTTCTGAATGCTATAGCTGAGCATAGTTAAGCTTTAATTGTACCATATTATTGTAATCAAATAACATTTTATTTACAAAGTGAATGATATTAAATAAAAATTGTTTATTGTTGCTAAAAGAGAGAGCATTAATATCATTACTTTTCTTGTTTTGTTGGAATTCAATATGAGGTAAGTAATATAAGGTAAGTAATTTCCCTAATTGGGTCGTAAGTAGAATAATTTTTGATTGATAAGAAAAACTTTAATCTCTTGAAAATTGAACCAACTTATCTGGCCATAGACAGGGGCTGCTGGAAATCACCAGGTCGCGACTATATGGTGAATACACAACAACCAACCATCGTAGCTATCGTAGTTTCCGGCTAGTAGATTATTCCATGCGAATTCCACCAATCTAAGATTTTCTTATTGTGTTAAGTGAAAGTAAGCGCTTACATAATGGCTTCCCTGGTATTCATTTTGGTCATGAGCTCAAACAATACTGCGGCAAGTAAACACAAAACTGTCTGTGAAGATTTTTCAGTACGAAAGCTCATCTTCCCAACCCCATAGAGCATAGCGTGAACTTCGTTATACAATCGCCGTCTTGTTGAATTCAAACTTTGCCGAGATCACGCGATTCAATTTCAGGCATCAAATAGTAGGTTATCAAGCTGCGATAACGGTAGCCATTGATGGTTACGTTCACACCGGCACCACTTTTGAAGGAATATTGACCGATGTTTTCACCGGCTTATAAACCGCACCAAATCGTTGGTTTTTCTGGATGAAATGCCAGCTCTTGGATCTGTTTAGATTGGTCTTCGTCCCAAATGCGCCTATTTTGCTTGTTTACATACCCAATGAGCCAGAAATGGACCTCATCGCTGAACAAAATTTTACTCGAAAAAGTCGGATCTGCTTGGAACTTTTCAAGCGCATATAGAGCAAAGCCATGTCGCGTGAAAAAATCGAAACGCTTCATTTTTTGCACAATTCGGATTTTGTACGTTTTCCATTTAAAATATCGACGTCAAATGCGCCAAGTCGTTCCATACATCAGTCCGAGTTACTGTGAACGGCGCCGCATCGACTCTCCATGGTCTTCGTGTACACTCTCAACTACGGCTGCTCTATATTTTTTCACTACGTATTGGAACGTGGTCAATTCGGTTCACTATTATTCAATAATGCATGCTGGATCTCAAAATGAATGATGGCGTTACGAATAGTAGGCCGAGTGAACTGAGTGAAGCCCGCGAAACACATTTTTTATAAAACGTGAATTTTCGTAATAAAGTTAAACGATTTGTAAACGTTTTTAGGGCGTAAGTCTTTCCAGGATGAAATGCCAAATAATACTGATCAAAACTGGCTTAACAGCTTGACAAGATTCAAGCGTGATCTGTCAAAAAAGGCTATTGAAAAAAGTTTCTCTGCTTGGATCACCTCATGATATCTGTATTATTTTTGAAATGTGAAGCAATTGGAGAAAGATAATATCTAACGAACCGTATGTTAAATACCTAGTTCTACGTGCGTCAAGATTACTAATGTCACTAAAGTTTATTTTATTTGGAAATCATCGAACTCATATTAAGAAAGAAAAAGTTTGAGGGTACTTCAGAATGTTTAAAAAATAACAGTATGCTTTATGATTTGTTGAAACGCTGCCTAAATGGCAAATTACTAGAATTCAACTGAATGTTAGCTATATACGAGAATTAAAGCATGCCAGTACGGGAGCTCTTAAGAATCTGTATTTCTAAATTTTAAGATATTTTTAGCGCTTAAACTCCATATGTAAGATTTAGATACAAATTCTGTCATATATGTATGCATGTATGTATATAACAACTACTTACAATCAGCTACTCCCTTGCGCTAAATATTCTAAGTAAGTAAATTGAATGCAAATGGAGTATAGGTGCACAAATGGTGAGCAGGCGGCGCGGCCGGAGCGTTGTTACACGATATTTGTTGCAAATTTAACCGCACCTGGTTTGTGAAGCCCGAATACATTTACTTATGCGCACATTAGTATATATTCAAGTGCACACACATGTACACCTTCCACTTGACAATGTTAGAACATCCTGCCGCCTTGCCGCTCCAACGCTCAGCCGCGCTGGCCTGCTGTGGCATGGCGTTCAGTTGGCTGTGCGCAATGCTCGTGCATGTGGCTGCTTACATTTGGAGTAGCATCCATCAATTTGATGGATAAATATATGCAAATTGTGTATTAGCTGTCCTCATTGCTAGCTGGTGTTGTTGTAGTTGCTGTTGTTGGCATGTTGCTGTTGCTGCGCTGTTTATCCTTTGCCTTCTGTGCGGTTACGCTGTTGTCTGGAAATGGATTTGACGCACGTGTGTATGAGCAGTTGCCGCTCTCTCTCTCTCTCTCTCTATCTCTCTCCCGCTCACTTGTTCTTTGACTAGTTACAGGGTGCTAAGTGGGTTTTTGAAAAGATTTTACGCTAAGTAGTGGTTAAAATATGGGCTCAGGAGAACGTACGTATATATATGCTAGTGTAAACTATCCGGAAGTCAGCTTTCTTGCTAACAATTTTATTTCTAGCTGACTTTTTTGTAAAAATGTCTGCAAGTAAGCATGCGCCAACACCCTGTTTCGCATAATTTCCTTTACTTTCAATAAATCATGTTAACATCTTTCGTTGCAATACAGCCGAAGAAAAGGCGCAAAGTGGCAAAAACAACGCAAGCCGTGTTGTTAGCGCAACAATAACGGTACAGATACCGAATATTCGCTTCGAACGCTACTTGCATATAATATTAAGTTTTCGCATTCCACTTTGACGCACATTGCCATGGACACTCACTTACACTCGTGTATTTGTATCCTTAAGTGTGTATGTGTGTGTGCGTTGAAACTGCTTTTAGCACACACATTCACATGTTTTTTTCACACATTTGTGTATTATTTAAAATCGAATTCAGATTGTGACATTTTTATGCAAATATCACAAGTTGACGCTGACACATGCATACACACATACATAGACACATGCATGTGTTATATAAATTTGTACATTCATAAACCGAGTTTATGGTGAATTTATGGTATAAAAAATGCTAAATAGGATGATACTTAAACAACGACTGCTGGAAAATGGCGCACCGAGTTGCGAAAAATAGAATTATTGAGGCATTTTTTATTTTAAACAGAATTTACGAGTCACATTCGATGTATGAGGCCTCGTCTTATCCCGATGGAGCACAACTCTTCTCCTATGTTCCATAGCTAAGCTCGGCTTGGCGATTGCCTTCTTCAGACGGTCCAATTGTTGGCAATAGAGATGCGAATTAAGCCTTAGATGAGCAAGTAAAAGTATATGATCCTCTGCCAATACCACCAAACTTATAGAAAAACCTTTCTGAGAGTCAAAACTGGCTTGGCCACTGCTGGAACCGGCGCATTGCAATTGCCACACAACCGTTTTCGCTTGAATTTATTATAAGCGATCCACTTTTGTCACCAGTCACCCTGCGTCAGACGTGCAACTGGCCCCTAATGTTATAGTAAATAACTGCAGGTTTCAGATCTACGTGGACAACGTCCGGTGTGTTTAATGTGGAAACCTGCTGTCGACAGCCTACAGCGCTTAAGAGCACAGCGAATCAAATCAATGTGTTGAACAACGAACTGACAGACATTTTCAGTACCTATTAGCAGCTGAAATTGATCGACTCATTTAAAACCTTTGCCGTACTTTGCGTCGGGCACCCGATTGCAATGCAACTCCATATCCAACTGGTAAAGTGTCAGGTCTTCCCCCATTCGGGACACAATCACTAAGATACATATCGAGCGGCCAGTCCGCATAAGCAGGATGGAGCGAACTCCAAGAACGCCTGCTCTCTGAGATACCATAATTAAGTCTTCGATAAGACCTCGTAGCACACAAGTAGTTAACCCTAATTGACAGTAAGCGTCGTCGTTGCCAAAACAATTCACGCGCAAAATACCCTAACTGGCAAAAATGTATTCAAAGGCACATGGCTCGTAAGCAGAAAAAACTGATTAACGTGAAAAGCCAAGCAGGCTTTAACCTGGTTTCGCATATCGGCTAGAAGTACCTTGGAAAGTAGGATTCTACTGAGTGTCAAGTCAACAATGGGAAAGTCACGCATTGTCTAAACGGCAATATGGACAGAATAATAGCAAATAAAATGACTACCAGATGAAACGACCCATCTTATTGCAAAGCGGCAAAAATTATGTGTAAAACGGTAGATCGGAAATATATAAAGTTCCTGATGGCTCTGTAGAAAGGACTACAGGAACACGATGGAATACTAACTGTGGCACGTTTGCCGCATTGATATGGCAACGCATCAAACATTTATGGGCCCCACGGCACTGAAAGAGATATCAAAAATCACGTCGAACACAGACATCCTAAAGGACTCCTCTGAACTTTGATACGGCACTCCATCTAGTATAACAAAGGACAAAAACTGTTCTATGCATACCTCCGTAGCCTCTCAGACTAACCTAACCATCCGCTTCAGAAACTGATCGATTTTGTTTCAACACGGCAGCTATTTGCGAACGAAAGTTCGGTTCCTGAGATTTTTCTGCGGCTAAGTTTGTATACCAACTCAATGGAAAACGAGCAGTAGGAACACAAGCTTACCCAAATACAATCAGGCTGGGAATGTGTCTATGTTCCGTTAACGTCTTAACAAGGTCCATCTCGTTGCAATTTTGCTAAAAATCATGCCATAGTTTTATGAAAAAGCGTCAGGTGAAAATATCTAGCCGCTTTTTTCTCGACCGCTCAACTTTCTCTGGACCTAAGTTATTTCGATAATTACACCTCTGGCAGTTTATTTGAAGAACATTCACTGCTAAGATCAGGACTCTACCCAGGGTCGATTTGCAAATCGGATTCATACATGGCCGTGAAGCTTCACCACCACTTCCTTCACCCAACCATTTCAAAGTTTTGACACCATTCAGCTAGCCAGCACCATCAAAAGTTAACGCAGGTGTGAACGGGTCTCCTTCAGTTTTTTATGAAAACCGCATTCAGCTCTAGTGCTTTGCAATGTTTCTGTGGGATTTGCTCTATCGAGTTGCTCCAGCAATTGAGCGTCATAATTAAATGCCCTTTGACTATCTCACTAGCCGATGCTGCTGTGCTGGAGGCTGACGGTTTCTCCTCAGCTTTACAGCTTCATCCTTTCGTTTTAGCCATTTAACTGGTACCGCTGTTTTACTGTGCGCGGACGACTACATTTTTCCCCCACATCCCTCTTCTATCCTATTGCCAAATTTAGGATCTTTAAACGAGAATTTGCGGTCGCGATGCTTAATAGGCTCAGTCTTTCACCATTTTTCCCTTAGCTTAAACCAACTGCTCGTCCTCTTCTTTCGTCTTGATTTGGTGCTATATCTTTCTTGTACTTTGACCACTGCTTTATATAATATAAAGATACAAGTCACATTTGCCTTCAACTCCTTGCTGGCTTTTGGCCTGGGTCAATGCTGCCAACCCTTTCGAGGTCCGAGTATTCATAGACCTGGGCAACTCTGCTTTGTATAGCAGTTTCGGCATTAGCAATACAACCGTTGTGAAATACTCCCTTCTTAGCAAAAGTCTGACCGCTGGTGACACAGAGTTACAAACTAATGTGTTATTCTTCCACTTTTGCTTATCTTAAGCTTACTGGGAAAGAATTTATGCTGATGTGGATATTTATAAACAGAATTTCAATTCATAAAGAATGTGCCACGTAAATTCCTTCCCATACTTGTCTAGCTAACAACATAAACGTTCATAAAACATCAAAAATTGCTTGTAAATCTAAAAATATGAAGTGCCACACACCAGCCAGTGCATAGTGTGGCATGCCACCGACGGACAACAATGTCGCTAATATGCGACTAAATTACAATGCACAACAAATCGTATGCAGTTAACTGCATATTTGCACACATTTACGAGCGGCCATTATGAATATGTCGATGGCGCGCGGCGTACGATGTGGCGCCTGCGCAATTTACGCGCTTGTATCGGGCGCGCAACACAGTAGCGACGTTCAGGGGCAGCGCCTGCTTGGTGGCGATGATAAACAGAATGATGACAGCAATTAAAATTCCACCATAATAATGCAAAAGCAAATATGCATGTGTGCCGCTGTGTTGCAGTGCCTATGTGGACAATATCGCGAAAAAAAGGCGGAAAAGTGCAGCGCTGCGACGAAAATAGTTAAATAAAAACATGAAAGCGCAGTCGACTTGGCATAGCCAACGTTGTTCTTAAGCGCGCACATACACGCGCACATACTAAAGCCATAAAGCCGCCCCGACGCCAGGCTGCCGTACACAAAGTAGGCAGAAATTGTTGGCGGTATGCGGTATGCGGAAGCGTTCTGAAAACGTTTCGCCTGCGAAAGCTACTATATATAGGCGGGCAAACATTAGCCGACAAGTGTGCGCCGAAGACATGGCAGTGGCAGAAGACAACGCAGACCCACATACTTTGGCAATTATTCATATAAATATGGTCAATAAATCAACGCGATAATGATGGCGTACGAGCGCGCGTTGATGCCACAGCAACAACAACAACTACACTCACATATGCACTTATACGCGCAACAAAGTAAGGATGCAGTCGTATGCAATTTTCAAGTGGAAAAGGCGCAGACTGGCGAGCGCGGCGGCGCGGTGCGGCAAGCTTGCTAAATGCATCTGATAAATACGTCGAGATAAGCGCGGTAGAAAAGAGCAGGAAATGCCGCTATCTTAAACTACTCGCGCACGATGTTGACTGAGTGCGAAATGTATTAAAATATAAAATATTGAGCGACATTCAATGTAACGGGTACAACAGGCAGGCGCGCAACGTAACATAACTGCGAAAACTGCGAATTCACATACGAGTATGTACACGTGTATGTGTATATATATATATAGAAATGCATAAATAATTCAATTAATAATTCTCGCCACCAAAAATGTCAACTGCAATCAGCCAGCCGGTTATGTGCGCGCTTGCCGCTTTATTCCCGCCATAAATTTGCATACCGCGCCACAAGGCTTTTGCGCATGCGCATTGCCGCCCAATTGTGAAAATATTAATTTTCACAGTTTGCTTCATGTGCGCCTAATTGTCGCGCCCTATGGGCTGCAGCGCTAAGCTTCAAAAACACATACACATATGCTGATATGTATGCGCGTACATAGAAAGGTCGCTCGTCATTCACATGCAAATTTTCGCAACATTTCACGACATTCAATCGCTTCGTGATCTATTGAATGCAAAACCAAAAAAAAAAAAACAAATCGAAAAAAGAAACAAACAAACTGTCAGACCTTTTCATCCTTTCTTCGATTTCCCATAAATCACGGCCGTCAAGTTTCTTTATGCACCGCGCCGGCGCAGCTCAAAAGAAAGGAAGCGCGCATATTCAGCAAAATATCCAGCGAGTGAAAGGATTCTCTGATTTCACATCCTTTCACAACTAATTTACATATTCAACGCAGCATCCCCCAGTTCGCGCGGTGCGCCGCACACCTGAACCGCGTACAACACATCGAAGTGCAATAAAATCACGTCGCGACCTTTCGCTTTTCACCTTTCGCGCGCATTCAACCCTTAAATATAAAATTACTGTCCCTTTTTTCTTTTATTATGCAATTATTATTCAGTCACGTACCTTTCGAAGAAATTCCTTTATTGTTATAAGAAATCAGAGAGCGCCAAACTTTTCTGTCGTCACTGAGAATGTACAACTTTGCGGGTTAACCTGACTTTTATTTGCGTTAAATCAGTTTGTGTAGAGAAGAAACCGATTAGTTCTTCCAATAATATGTCTCTGTTATGTAAAAGTACAGAGTTGCAATATCTAAATGCAGTATTCCTGAAACAATATCGAAACTTATGAGTAAATAAGTTGGTCTACGGAAAGGGGGCTTAGGTGTCAAAAAATGAATTTTCACTTTTTAGTTGATTCGGATGGAAGATGAGATGCTTTTTCACGTGATAGAATCCAAAAAAAAAAAATCCTCCTCTTTTACTTCAACAACAGACAGGTCAATCTTAACAAAAGTTTGTTCAGTATCATCTTCTGCCTGAGATACACATATGTACTTCGTCTTCATCATAATCGCTCCCTTTTCATAGACCAGGTCACATATTATATTTGTCGAGGATGGAGTCATGTGTCGAAGTTCATGCAAGTGATGAAAATTCTCTGAGCGCCATTCACTTGGGAGTGGCTAGAAACTGTTCCTCCACATATTGGCTCAAGCAGCTCAAGACTTCCGGTCATAGACCAAGTATCCTCTGGGTAGCCAAAAATCATCTGTTTAAAGGCGAGCTAAAGTGAGAAGTCTAAACATCCCTTCCCAAGGTTGTGCGCGGAGATTGGAACCCTCCACGTAAAAAAAAAACCCAATAAAAAGAACAAAACAGCCTTTCTTCACCTAAAGAAAGACTACTGGTTAACTCTTGTAAACTCGGCTATAAACGGTGAAGGATCAGGTTCATATCCATTGACAAAACAACCTCAACCATCAAAATGATATTCGCAAATGTTTGGTGCAAACAAAATGGTTTTGGATATTTTTATGAAAAACTTTAGTCTTGCCGTAAATTCTCGTTTCTTCAAAACGTCAACAGTTGATGATAGAGAGAGAAATTATCATTTTCGGGTGGTTTGATTCAATTCATATTGAGGAACGCATTCGCTGAAATCGTCTTAGAAAATATAACGTTGTGTCAAGGGAAACGGATATATCGACTAGACGGAGACTTATTGAAGCGAACCGAAAGTCTTCGCCACCACCAAAAACGCAAAAAATTATAATTCCAAACGTTCAATGTGGTCAACATCCAAGTGTGTAATGTTTTGGTGGAGAGTCTCCTATGAAGCATTACAGCTGCGTTTCACCTTTTTGAATATGTATTAAAACTGGTGTAAAAGGATACTAGCAGCATGTTTTAGAAGGCAAGCAGGCGTAAGAAAGCAATCAAGCATATATCCTCTTTGATGCTTTGGAACATCAGACAAATTCTGCTCCAGCATACGAGGCAAACCACACACAGCAGTGGCTCAAAGCAATATTCCTGGTTTTATAGCTGCAGCTGGATTGGTCATCTGTAAGTCCAGATTCGTATTCATTGGACTACAGAGTTAGATGGCAAAGGTGATCATTTCGAATTGATTTTTGTACAACGTTCACTAATCATACGGATCAATAAACACTTTAATAAAAAATGTATTATAGTTTACTTTTTATAATGACCTGAACTTGTAGCAGAACTTATGTCAGAATAAGTATATATGGTATTCTTTTCTTTATTAATTAAGTAAGTGATCCTGCGTGCTTATATTTCTATTCACATACTTATGTATACTTCGGTAACAATGTTAATTTCTATATACAAGGTGTGTTCCAAAGTAAACAGGACTTTAAGAAAAAGAAAAAAAACAGAACAAATAACTTTGTCGGCAAAATCATTTTATTTTATTCAAAATAGTCTTCTCCTGCTTCAATAAAACTTTTTGCATGGTCAAAGAGCATGTCGAACAAGTGTTTTAGCTCGTTAGCGGGTATGGCCACCAGTATGCCGGTGCAAGCCTTTTGAGTGGCCTCTACGTCTGCATAATGTTTTCCTTTCATGGGCCAATGCCTTGTTTAGAAAAGAAAGAAGTCGCACGGCGCCATATCAGGTGAATAGGAGGAGTGGTTACTGGTTTAAATTAAATTTTTGGTCAAATAATCGGTCACAAGCGTCCATTGATGAGWGCAATTTTTGGACGTCACTCAATTTGTGTGGAACAAACCGTGCACACATCATTCGTAGGCACAAAKKTTCGATCAAAAKGTAATAAATCGATGTTTTGGAGATATTCAATTCCATTTCCATAAATTTCAATGATGATTTCGGCTGATTTTTGATGAATTCACGCACAGTTTGATCGTGGTTAAAGTCGTCACGCCCACTTTGAAAACGTTGAAACCTCAGTCGTGCACGCTGCTACGGGGTAGGTAATCATCATCTTAAACTGGTTTCATCAATTGAAACGTTTATGTTAAAGTTTTACCAATTCTAAAACAAAATTTAATGTCGCCTCTTTGTTCAGACTTCATTTTCGCACCGATAACACAAACATACTGACACTTAATAAGCGATAACTTCTCTTCCAATCAATGAAATATCATGAAATTCTCACTGGACAATCGACAAACATATCAGATTCTAACGCACCAGTCGATATATAGATAGCGCCATCAGATGGCGCTAGTTTCAAAAAGTTCTGTTTACTTTGGTATATATGTACCTAAACGGTGATTCTATAAAGTATCCAATATTGTGAGGCATTTTTCTTCAGTTTGACACACAGAAAAAAAATAGAATTTCGAAACTATTAAGCAGGTGCGTTGATTTCTCCGATCATTTCATGAGCTTATAAAGCCTGCAAAAGTTTTTGGATAAAAGTAAAGTTAGACTATTGATTTTCAATATTTCAAAATTTCTCATACTAAGTTATTAATTGTAAGTAATTAATAATGTTCAAAATGGAGACACGAACTCACATCAAACTCAAATCTTTGTACAACCATAGGAATATCGAATACTCGCGTTTTCAAGTGTCTTTTTTATGTTTGTCKATAATATATGTATGTATGTTGTTGCTTGTAAGTTTTGACATTCTCCACCCTTAAATTATAAGTTCAAAATTTGTACTTGCGCCATCTGCTGTATTTGGCGTGCAACTAACACACCATTAGAATTTATTATGCCAGTGAAAGCGAATTGCGGTCGGCAAAGCAGTGCCCGCAGGATGCAACCAGGACATTACCGACAATGAGGAGTATGGGAAAACATTTAAAGATGGCGTTCTAATTAGACTGCTGGCGCGCAAAGCATATTCAAACTAATTAGAATTAAATAAATGCTTTTCTCAAAGCCAACATGACCTGCGTGCCGATAATTTCTTAATCGTAAAAATATTTTCCATAGCAAATTGATGGTTGTGTTGAGAGTAAGCACCTTGACGCATCAATAATTAAATAAATCGGTAAGTGCTTAATTGCTATGACTTCTTTGCACTCCCCTTGCCGCGTTTTTACCTCGGACGTCGGCCCACAAGTGGCAGAATATTAAAATGTAATTAATTCGAACAGAAGGAAGGCATAATTACCACCGACAGTGTCTATAATTTTGATAAGTAATACTTGTGGCAAATCGTTTTACAACGTCCGCCGACACGAGCATTGGCGCGAACGCTGATATATTATTTTGTAAACAGCTGACTGCTTTTCGTCGACTTGTAAACCACAGCACGGACTGCCATCGCTCCTATCTTCCCACCTTCGACGCGCATGCTCTCGCACCGCGTTGCATTGTTGCAGTGTAATTACACCAACAGCTGCTACCGCAATGGCAGGCGTGTATGTAATATTTATGAAGGGGGTCTACTTTCCACGCCATTGCCACTAATATGAAATTAACTACTGGCCAGTTTGGAAACTTTTTCAAAGGTGTTGTTTTTGTAAATAGTGAATGTGTGTTTAACTCTTTCCGTGTATATACTTCTTAAATTGCAAAATCGATTTGAAACTTTTGCTTGCCAAAATACTGAAGAAATCGATCCATAATTTCTTTAGATTTCTACTTAATTCCTAAAGTTTCTACAGAAAAAATACTAGAGAACTGTTGTCAAAAATTTCAGAACATAACCTCAAAAATAGTTTGAATAATGTGTATCAATTTCTGTATAATCGAATATCAAATCTTTTAAGTATATAAACGGTGATCCATTTCGAGGTTCTCTACAGAAAAAAACAAACAATTTAAAACTTAATAGGGAATGTATGATCGAAGGAAAAAGGAAGAAGGAAGAAGGAGGATTCGAAGGAACATTCTTTGGCATTTATTTTTTAAAGATTATCTCATTCAAATGTTGGTCGCGGCTCTGTTTCAGATGGTAAATCCATTGAGTCCAACTTCTGATGACTCGTTCAAACATTTTGACTGGTAACTGGCGAAAAACATGCGTGATGTTTTGATTCAAGGCCTGAATCGAAGTGAGATTTTCCGCATAGATATTAGACTTTATACACATCACCTCAGGAAAAAGTCAAAAGGTGTGATATCAGATTATCCTGCTGCCAATCGACCGGCACAAAATGTGAAATAATTTGCTCAACGAAGTGTTCATTTAATAAATCGATTGACTGATGCGATATGTTGGAAGTAGTGCCGTCTTGTATAGTATTATATATATATGACGAGATGACGAGCTTCACTTTTAGTTACCACCAATGGCGGTTACATTCTTACCGGCATCATTTTTGATGCAGAAGAGGTTTCTAGTGTCTCTTTCTGTCTACATCTCTACACTTTATACATAAATTATGGCCATTTAATCTCGCCCTGATCTGTTTGTTTGAACTGATTCAATAGCTCAGCCGACGGCATTTTTGCTATCAGTTATTTCTTTTCCTGGAATGCCCTTGTCGTCTGCTTTTCGGCAGCCATTACATATATATATCGCCTTTCAGTGGTCCTTCTCTGGCCTAATGGCACTTATATGATCCATTTGGCTATCAGCGTACTTATCGATGTTTAATGTCATTTCTTGTGTTTTGATCAGTATTCCAGTAGCTTGAAAGGTCTGCCGAGTTCTAGGCCCGTGCAATAGATTCCGTCGCCCACTCCATCAACTATTTTGAATCCGTCCGTGTAAAGATTCATATTTCCGCTGATGGGTCGCATCCTTTGCGCCATCTACATTCTTTTAGTGCAACTTAAACCCTTTTCTCCTAGATAAGATACATGAGGGTATGTAGTCTATTTAATCCACTCACCCCGAACCAAGTCCGAAGGTTGTAGTGGTAAATTCAACTAACGCCGCGAATTTTTCAGCTGATTTCGCAGCCGAGTTTCCCACTGCAATGCGGATTGGTAGTAGGTTGAGTAACCTTTCCAGCGTTGCCGTTGAAATTGTGCTTAGTGCTACTCTTATGCAGAGAGCTGCTTTATTCGCTCCAATGGTTCCCTGTATGAGATTTTGTCACCAGCGATCTACCACTCCAATGCACCGTTAAAGAATATTGGCTTGACTATCTCTGTGTAACACCAATGCATGGTGGTTGGTGATAGGCGTCTTGTTGACCCTAGCACCAGTTTGTTGTGAAAAATTATTTCCAGGCACTTAGTATGATCCTCACTTGTTAACTCTACTCCGTTGAGCCTTGGGGGTTTCCATAATGGGATATTGCACCTCCTTGTAAAAAATACCATAAACGTCTTATCGGTTTTTTCCTCTAAGTTAACCGATATTACCCATAGCTGTTGGACCATTTGAACGTATAGCTGTGTTGTCTGCATAAGCTATTAGCTTGCGTCTTCAAATTTTCTTAGAAGTTCACTGTCTGCAAGTAAACGCAGGAGAGACGACAGTACAACCCCCTAAAAAGCTACTCTCGCGCTAACCTGAACAATATATTATCGTTTCATTCTACTTTAATCTTCCTGCTGTTTAGTAGAGCTTTACCCCATGTTTTGATGTCGGGCCCAATGCCCAATCCCGACTTCTTTAAGGCTATTAACGATTGCGACATTATTCAATCCTCCGCTTGTGTCATGAAAGACGCCCAGTGCATGTTCCTTATGTTCTAGAGCTCTTTCTATATTTAAGGTTAACGAACGAAATGCAGTCTCAGTGGATCAACCCTTATTGCAGGCGTGCTGTGATTTTGATAACTTTCTCGATGGAATTTTCTTGCTCTTAGCTGTATCCCTCACGCGGGTGCCAACTGGACAGAGGGTGTCGCTGCTTACAATGCCATGATCTCAATCTGGCTCCTGTCATATGCATTGCAGGCAGGCGACTCCCTATGTTGGACTGCGCTATATGCATTCTCAAAAATAGGTGAAGGAGTAATACAAGGTCCAGTGCTGATAAGATACCTGGAGGTAGGTCGAAAACACTATACACTTAACATAGATGTCACTAATAGTACTACCAATTTGCAGAAAAAAAAATCACCGATTCGAACATACGAAGTATAAATTAAAACTTCAGTTTTGATCACAGACCAACATTTTTTAAGTAAAATAAACAATAGGGTCTGAGGTCCACAAATTCGTTACCTGAGGTATCGCTCTTAACCATTTTTAGATGACTGAAAAATTGTATTACCAACTCTGCAATCTCCAAATCAAAAACTCAAAGTGGAGGACAACAAAAAAATTAAGCAAACTGGGATATCGGACCAACCGTCGGTGAGAGCTGAGGCTTCTACCACCGGCGGGCGCAGCGATCATAAGAGCGAGTGCCACAATCCATGAAGACTCGAAACAAGAAAGCGCTGTAGGCATAAACGCGAAAAAGGAAGAACAACTTCTTCGATCTCCTGTGCGTTCAACCGAGAGTTCCAATTCTAGTGACAAGAGAGAGCGCCAGAAGAAACCAAGCATGGAGAAGTTGAAGGCAAAAGCGAGGTACAATCCGCCGGTTGAAATAGCATAATAATAACATAATCTAAAGATAAGTTCCAAAAGCTTGAAAGATAGTAAACTGAGAAGATAAGCCATCGGTGAATATACAAAATATTGATCGTAAAGGAATCGTTTGAAAACATAAAAAATATTTAATATTATCTGAAAACAAGGAATAGCTTAGCTGCATTTACTCAAAGCACGAGTTTACCAAGCTTAAACTATAAACACGCGTCTGAAACGTTCAACACAAGCAAATATACGCCTGCTCCAATTCTTTACAATTCTTCGAATTTCATCGATACGTGAATTTACATATATACGAACTAATTAAAGCTACATAATCCCCACCGACGGATGTTTCACCCTTTAACGTAGCTTGTACACAGCTAGTAATGAATGTGGCATGTTAACTCGATAATGTGGCACGCAGTCCGGCGCAATTCGGTTGATCCGCGTTGGATTTGTTGATTGCCTGTTAATTTCTGTTATCGATTCGATTGCTTCGATCCGTTTTTTCTTCGACTTCATGCTCCTTACGATTAACCGCATTATACCATTGACCTGCCGCTCAGCGCCAGCGCGTTGCCTAAGTGCCGATGCATAAATGCAAGCTTATGTGCTTTCGTACGTCCGCTTGTTTGGCCTTAGCGAACACCTTGATCGACAAATTATCTCCTCTTTAACCGGGGTGCAAACAATTTTCGGGCCATAATCGTGTTGTAAACGTGCCGTTCGCTGTTCGCCGTTTGCCATTTGCCATTTGGCTGTGCTGTTTGTTATTCGCCCCATCATTAAGGCAATGATCCGCGATCGACTTTCGATCCGCTCGATTGCAGCTTAGCGACGGCGACGGCGACGGCGTCGACCACGAGCTTTGGCTTAAACAAACAAATTGTGGCAGTCAGGCGGTCCGCACCGGAATCGCAAGCAATACAAATATTATATTATGTTGTAGTTTTTGGTTGTTTATGTGTGTGCGCGGATGCGTGAGTGTTCGTGTGTGCGAAAAAGTTGCGAACGGCTGTCTGTCGGTTCGCATAAGCGCTTGTGAGCTCCATGACGCCTGCATTGAATTGCAGTGGTTGGCCACATTCATCAATGCATCAGAGGCCCGCGTATGCAACGCTTTTCGCACCGACTGTCGATCGCATTGTTGTGTGGTATTTTCGTGCCGCAGCTCAATCAATAAAATACACAACAGAAATTCGCTCTCACATTCACATCAAATTAAATGTAATTACTTTTGACGAAACGAACAACACGAAAATGGCTCGAACGATGGCTGGGAAGTATATATACTTAAATACATTTGTATATGTATGTATTAGTTATAAGAGCCATAAAGTAAATAATTTATATGTCGAAGTAAGGAATGACTAAGTTGGGGCGAACTTTATTTACTGCCGAAATTCGTAAAAAGCAAAGGTCTAAAAAGTTTAGACAGCGGGGTGAATATAAGATGATATGAAGTCCATATGCGGGAGGTACATGAAATGTGAACCAATTTAATCATCTTTGGTACCAGGCTACATTTTTATAAGAAAAAGATTCTTACATGAAGATATCTTACAGATAGGCCGAAATTATTAATATGAAATAAGCAGTAGGGCTTGAGGTCCTCATATTCGGTATCTGGGGTTTCGAAATTTTAGTACGATCTTAACAATGTTTCGACGAGTTGTGTCACAACGAGAAGTCTGCAAAATTATATTTCCATTTCTTCAGTCTGCTTAATTTAATTTTTGGGAGAGGCGTGAGTCTAATGTATTTTAAAATTCTGTTATATGGAAGTTGATTTGGGGTTAAGACCGATTTCCCATTTCAAAGTAGTAAAATAGGGATATTAAGCGATTATTATGTATCAAATTGATGAAGAT
Source organism: Bactrocera latifrons (assembly GCF_001853355.1). Lineage (NCBI taxonomy): Eukaryota > Metazoa > Arthropoda > Insecta > Diptera > Tephritidae > Bactrocera > Bactrocera latifrons. The sequence continues at coordinate 142,160 of NW_017535630.1, read as the reverse complement.
TGATCGTCGAGTTACCGAGTTATATGATTTCCTTCATTGCATGCTAACATGCAACTTGTCGTTCTAGTCTTATCATTAATGGTTGTGATGATTTTCGCAAGCAAATATCTAAACCTTTCAGGTGTTTGCATGGAGTTAGCGTGGTTATGAACCGAGTTTAACATTTTCATACAGTATCTTTTTCTTTACCGGAGAAGACACTGCTATTAATGTCGAATGCGGTTAATGTCGAATTAACAACAGTACATCAGTCGTTTCTTTCGTTCGCTATGCAAGATACCAAGTGCAGCCAGGTCCTTCCCCACCTGATCTATCCAATGTAGTGGAGATATTTTTCTTCCCCTCCTTCCACCAGCAGGTAATTAATCGAATACTTTCAGGGCTGGAGTGTTCTCATCCGGACAACATGTAGTCAGCGTGGTCGCAGTCCCCTGGTTCACTGTTGCCAATACGCAGGGGGTCATAAATCTTGCACAACGTCTTTCTCTAGAAAACTTGTAACGCCAACTCATCAGATGTTGTCTTTGTCCATGCCTCCGCATCGCATATATAGTAGGATGTGTATAATGAGGGACTTTCAGGCTTTGTTCTCTCGAAAGAAGACTTCCCTTCTCAATTACATACTCAGTCCAAAGTAGCAAATGCTGGTAAGAGTCATTCTGCTTTATATTTCGCTTCTGGCATCCTTGTTGGTGTCAGTACTGATTCTAAGACATACGAAATTATCTACGACTTCAAAGTTATGACTGTCAATGGTGACGTTGGGGCCAAGTCTCGAATTTGTTTTTGGAGGATAGGAGCTATTTCGTCATGTATTCGTTCACTACCATACGCTTTGCTCCCGTATCCCGATTATAAAAGCCAAACAAACGGTGCAGTTGTTGAGGCCATGATATCAATATCATCGGCGCACACCAGAAGCTGTTCCCTGTTATAGAAGATTGTTCTTTCACTATTCAGCTCTGCAGGTCGCAAGATAAAGAGTCGCCTTTTCTGAAATCTAGTTTGGTATGGAACGGTTCAGAGAGGTCTTTCTCGATTCTGAAGGAGCTTTTGGTATAGCTCAAGGTCAATTTACATAGCCGTATTAGTTTTGCCTGGGATACCAAATTCAGACATAGCAACATAGGCAGCTTTTTTCGTGCTGTCAAAAGCAGCTTTGAAATAGACGAGAATGTTGTGTGTATCGACCTTCTTTTCACGTGTCTTTTCCAACATTTGACGCATGGGGAAATCTGATCGATAGCTTTTCCAGATCTAAAGCTTCGCTGATAAGATTCAATCAGTTTGTTGACGGTTGTGTTATGAGACACACTACGTTCGATGAACCTTAAAAGCGATATTAAGGAGGCTTATCCATTGATAATTGGCGCAGATTGTGGGGTTCCTCTATTTGTGCATTAGGCAGAGCACACTTAGGTTCCAATCGAGGGACATGTTTTTATCCAACTATATTCGAAGTAGATGCATGAACCTTGTCAGTTCTATGCAGCTGTATTTGAAAAGCTGGTTCTGTAAGCCATGGGCTCCTTTGTTGTTCCTCAGGTTAGTAATTGCTATAAGAACCTCTCCATAGTCGGGCAATTGAATATATTTTCCTTCGTTCACCTTGAATTATGAAACGCGAAAAGAACGTGATTTCACTCAGTTTGGTTTTGGTTGAGCTTCAGTAGTTTTTGATATATAGGCATTGTCTCAACTCATTAGAGGATGAGGCCACTCCCATTTTTTTTTTTTTTTAATTTTAAACCACATGGCTATAAATATTTTTTTTTTACTAAATAGTTTTTTACTCAATATGTGATGTTTTTGAGTTTAACCAATCGACGGACACGCAGTCGGGTTAAGCTCGCCTCTCCTTTCTGATCAATTTCATACTCCATAATTATCTCGATAAGTTTTTCGTGTTTCAAATAATCGTTATGTGAACAAAACTTCAATACTCCCTACAACATGTTGCGTGAGTATAAATATTATATAAATAATATATTTACTATACTGATAGTATACGAGTATATATATGAATATGTATATTGACTGCCCAGCAAACGTCTTTCGCCGCATAACTGTGGATTCGGTTGAATTGCCGCGCTGAGCAATTTCGCAATTTTATTACACTCATATGTATGTACAAACATGCCACACTCGTAAAGGATATTCGCTTGATTATTTACTTTATGACTTCAACTCGTATGCTCACATGCTCGTGTCTGGTGTTTCCGAAGTTAATTTTTTATGACCCCAGCGTTGTTTTTATACCATTTTTGTGGTCATTATGACACGTAGTCAATGGTTTGTTTGCTTTTACGTTCTTCCTTCCTTTCAATTAGTGATTTTATTAGGCAACCGCAGAAAATGTGCAAAAAACATGTGGATTAATGAAGTTGATGTCGATCGCCATAAATGTTCGTTTCGCAAGTGCTGCGCATGCGTACGTGTCGATTCTACACATGTGTGTTTGTGTGTCTATGTGCATTTTAATTATATGTTTTATATTAACACATGAGTTATTTAACTGGGTCAGAATGCCACATTAAGATTATCTTTATTTTAAACCGTTAAAAATATTTATACTCCGTATTAATTAAGTAAGTCGATTTGGTGATGAAATGTTACGAAACATACATACTTATATTAGTTTATTTTTGTTTATGGAAACGAGTCTAGTTTGATAACCGTCGTGAAAAGTTTGCGTGCGCAAATGGACCCAATTGGTCCATTGGCGAGTTTATGACTAGTTTACTTGTATATTAGAAAATATCTCATCGAATCTATACCAATATAATCCAAAATTCAGTCCATCATAACACAAATCGGTCGATTAATCTTGACCTGTAAATATCGGTACTGGATGGTATATCATATGTATGTGATCCCTTGATACCTTGTGCGCTTTGGTTTTTCTTATTAAGCAAAATTTTAATGGTTTAATTTTACGAACAAGTTTTTATAATGTTTTGAGCCGTTTTCAACTTGTTAAGATTTAGTCTTCCTTCCGAAAATCGTTTCACTGCTCATTGGATGGCGTACATCAAACAACCTACCGGATTATGAATTTCAACCTTCAACTTTTCTTTCTCGTGATTGGTAAATATTTATGCTTAATAGAAACTCCCTTTCGAGGGACATTAGAAAAACCTTCGGAAAAGGTTTATTATAGGTTGTATACCTTACAAAACATACACCGAACACAAGGTGCTGCGAATTTAAGGTTGACTTAAAGTCGCTGAGTTCAGAAGAGGAGTATCGATTAGACCTTAAAGCAGTTCGTTTCCCAGTAATTCATCGATTGCTCAGGATTATCAGTTCATCGCGTTGAACTCTCGTGGCACACAAATATATCCTTTCCTTCTTCAAATATTCACGCTCAATATGTCCAACTAATTTTTTTGACATCTTCAGCGTTTCGACTATCCAGATTATTGTAACGATCTTTTTTGGACGTCCACACGGTTCATCGCTCTTGGTGCTTGTGTGATCAATTTGCTATGCGTATTTTGGATATGACGCAAGATATTTTCATGATAAACTAGATCGCCGGAATCGGTCTTACCAACTCTTTATTTAATAGATCTTTCTTTACTGGCATAGAAACCGCTTACGCGTGTCAGTCGTTTCTTCTTTTCGCAAGGTGCCACCAATTGAAGATCCCCCGCGAAGCCAAGTCCTTCTCCACCACATCCTTCCAACGGAGTGAAGGTCTTCCTCTTCCTATGCTTCACACGGCCGGTACAGCGTCGAATACTTTCAGAACTAGAGTATTTCGGATGGCATTACCTAGCCGCTGTCTTTCAGTTGGCTGAACTACAAGTATGTCACTCTCGTCTTATATCTCATACAGCTCATCGTTCCATCGAATACGATATTCGCCGTAGTCAACGCGAAAAGACCATAAATCTTGTTCGACGATTGTGTTTAGACGAAATTTTAGTTCTTGGTGATAGTGTTCATGTCCATATTTCGTTTTCGAAAATCGTGTTCATCAATAACTGTGTCTTTATCCATCGACATGTTTACTTGTTGAACATTTTCTACAAATGATATTCTCAAGCCGTGTAGGAACTAATTGACGGACAAATGTATGAGCATGTTCACGAACATCCTCCTGTGGATGGTCTGCTTTAAAGCCAGGTCTAGACTATAAGATGATTGCATAGGAACTTTACAATCACGTTTGCGGATCGTCTGGTCTAACAATTCGATGTGTGTACACCAGGTGGTGCCCTTATGGAGTAGAATTCCTCGTCTGTTGGTGAAAGCTAATCGCTTTTGGGCACTTGTTTCCTTCAGTTTGTACCATTATTGGTAGTATATTTCCGAATTAAGAGTTCGGTCATAGAAGAGTGATTATAGCAGATCGAATATGTAGTAAAATCTTCCTGAACGTTAACCGTTTGCGCCGGCTCACCACAATTCGACCACGATCGTTTTCGCTTGACGATGTCGAAAAAGACCCATGTTATAGTATCGATAACTGGCCGCTTTTAAAATGGATCGATTTGATTGTGATCCAGTAGCGATTCGCGTCAACTCGTGTGGCATCCATACATCGAGCTTTGTTTTGTATCCAACTTAAGTTAAATGGCTGCGAACGAGTTTTTTATTGCGTTGTGCAGAGCCTGCGCGTTCAATACTGCGTCATACTCGACGATTTTCTTTATTTTATCGATATTTTCGGGAATCGACCTTCCAGAGCGCGCTGCATCTTTGACAACGAAATTACCGAAACAGAATCGGCGACATGAAAATTGCGAGTGATTTGCTATTACAGTGTCCGAACCATAAAAATTATAACATTTTGAGTAGCCTGGCTTGCATTTTTACCTTCGATTGGAGACTGATTCTAGAAAAACATGAAAATATCGGGTTTTCATTTTTCTGGCGTCTATCTTTGACGCGTGCTGAAACCATTCTGAAGCAAGCAAGCACAAAACTGTTTGAGAAATTATTGTGGCATAAAATCTTATGTTTCTGATCCTATATAACATAATCCGATCTCATTTATATAACGTGAGATACTGACTATCGAAGACAAAACAAATAATTTTTTTTTTTTGACCAGACATTGCTTTAAAGCATCCAAAGGCACCCGTTGCACCCTAACTCGGACTTCATCGCTTCTTCACTTGTTAACTATTAAAATTATTATTTAATTATGTATGATTGTTATTGCCAACAAGACGCTTTAATTAGAGCGAAGATGCAACGTGAGCAAATAATGCGAGAGTGCAACAACCAACAACATTAAATTAGCTATAAACGCTTATGATTTTATCTAAATGTTGATCGCTTAACGAGCGCGCATTTGTTGTAAGACGCAACTATTCGCTTAATTAATGTATTTAGATAGTGGCAGAGGTGGCAGAGCATTTTGGCGGCAGGTGAATATTACATTATGTGGCGGTGCATAATTATCGATGCGAGCTTGTCACATAAACCTCATTATTTATTTCATTATAACAATTGCTTTTTTCGACGCTAATGGCTTACTACAGTTGTTATTAAGCAAGAGGCGACAACAACAACAACAACAAATACATATATTATATAGACACACATGTTGTTGTCTTCATTGTATGTAAGTGCTATGGGAATTCATCATCATTACAACGCATGGACCGCAATTGGACAGCAGTCGTCGAAAGAGGATCAGCTGATGCCGAGGCCGGGTGACGTTGGTGAAGTCTGATGAGGCAGCCGCGGCGATTGATGGCGCACAATGCGAGTGTAATTATGTCAAAATAACACTTCGCTTAAAAATAGTGATTATTGTAATTATTATTTATGCGACAGCAGCGGGTTTACACTCCACCAACAACAACAACAACAGCCAAGTACTGGTGCAAAACACTTAAGCGAGCATAAAAAACTTGTGTAATAACGGAATAACAATAAAGCTGCATTTAAAAGTGGAATGGACAAATTTGCGACGAAATTCAGTTGAGCGCACTTTTTCAGAAGCGACCGGGTCCTAATTGGCTCGCCAGCAGCCGGGAAGCAACGGCCGCTGCAATGCGCAAGTGAAGCTGCACTCAATACAAATTATATGCTTCGATGTAATGAGCTAAAGAAAAGCAATAAAAAAAATACAAAAACAAGGAAGAGTTGCAAACATTACAACAAACAACAACAACAACAACCAGAAATACAACAAACAACAATAAATACAAAAAATCAACAAAATTACAAAAATTGTAAAAAAAATGCAAAAACAATAAGAAATTGAAAATTGAGATGAATTGCAAAAACAACAAAAATTGCTACAGCAACAAAACCACAAAACGAAAAATGCAATACAAATACAGCACATATACAAAACCAACAAAAAATACGAAAAATACGAAAAACAAAATTAATTACAACAGCAGTAAGAACAACAACAAGCTGACAGAACAACAACAAACTGTGAAACATTGACAACAACAACAAAAAATTACAAAAAACAGTGAAAAAAATTACAACTACAATAGCAACAACAACAAACTGTCCAAACAAGAACAAGACTGCAAACAACAACAACAAAATTTAAAAAAGAACAACAACAAAAAATGCAAACATCTACAGAAAATGCATTAAAAAACATATAAAGGCAATAAAATTGCAGCAACAGCATAAAATGCAACAACAATAAAAAAAATTGCTGCATAAGTGGGCACTTTTTGCGCCACCAAAACAAGAAGCCCGAATTTTGTGGTGCATACAAGTGTCCTAAGGACAACAGCAACCAGCAGCAGCAACGGTGTGTAAAGCGGGTGTTGGCAATTTAAAGAGCCTCGTCTTGGCAGCAGCAGCAGCCGCCGGGCGCGCGTCGTCGTCCACTTATTTATTCACTCGCATGTGACATGTGATTTTGTACTTGAATTAATGAGCATCGGGCGATTTGCCTGCCCACACGCTGGCAGGCTGCACCGCGTTCTCGCCGCCTGTCCCGCTGGCTGCTGCTGGCTCATGCGCTGCTGGCTGGTTGTGCCTTGGGTTGGCAGCGGTGGCAATCTTGTCATTGCGACTCAATTACACTTTGCAATTATGAAGGCAAAAATGCACTCAAAATGAAAACAAGTATTGAAAGTACAATAAAAAAAAACAGCAAACAAAAACAAAAGTAGAGTACCAAAAGTGCTACAACAACATGCCCTTGCAACCCCTACAAATAGGCATGTGTCTTGTAAGTGCAGCTTTTAGAGTGTAAACTGAAAGATGTTGCAGGCAAATTGCAGCAGCAGCAACAACAATAATAATAATAACAATAAGAACAACAACAATAAGCAACAACAATACACTGAAGTTGCAGTTGCATCGCTGTTCGTCGCCAATGAATGCGGCAATTTTCGTGTTTTTTTATTTATTTTTGTTGGTTTTTGCTGTTTTTGTTGTTGTTGCACCAGGTTTCATACGTCGTCAAACGATCTGTTAATAAACACCTTCCCTCTGCGTGCGCATGAATGCATTTTTCATATTATTTTAATGATGGCGCATTGTGCGGCTGCACGTTAAACAACAATAAGTGCTGCAACAACACAAACAACAATGCATGTTAAATAAAAATAATACTACATTATCAAGAAATGCAAAGAGTTGAGAAACAAAAAGTGAGTAGCGAGTCGAGTAAGCAACAAACATTAAGTGGACATCATACCACATGTGCCCGTTACACGAAGGGCGCGCGGCGCAGAAACGAAGCTGCAACTTCCATTGCCTATTCAGAAACATTCCAAGCATCCCAGTGAGAAAGCGAGAAAGCGAGTATGATTCAATAATCTCTTTCTATAGACTGCTGTGTTGACATATATACTTTTACAAAGTTCCACATACCTCGAGCTTAAAGGGTTATATCCTCATGTGAATTTCACAAAATTCGATTTTTTGCTTATACCATACTCCGCGTGATGAAATTATCCAAACCTTCGAACAATTTTTTCTGGAAATCCAGGTAGCAATATTTTAATATTTCTTCAATCTCCCCTGTGAACAAACAAGAGCCGTAGAGCGTAGTGACGCTTTGTTCACAGATTCCAAGATTCCAATCCGGTTCCTTTCCATACCTCTCCCAGCCCAGAGACTGCCGGCTATTAGAGAATCAGATGTGCCCCAGGGTTTCCTCTGACTACCTTCAAGCAAGCGGCAGAGATATTCGCAGCTACTTTCTTCATTCTTCTCGGAAGATACCGCCATCCTACATGCTGCGGTCGAACACGCCATGTTATATTGAGCAAGATTACGTTACATTAGGTTGGTGCTACATGCCTTTTGCACAGTCTTTTGTCATGTTTGTCAACGCACTGCGCCGCGATTTTGGATGTCAAGCGACGGTCAGCCTTCTGCTTTCTGGCTGGTGTTGCCTTCATTAGGGTCGCTCCAGAACCTCTCATAAGTCCAGCGAAAGTTTTCTTGCTTCTGCCAACAATTCTGCCAGGTATGATTGTCGCATCCATGTTTACTGGCCAGCTTCCTCCAACCTTTTGTGTTTAGAAAGACCTAGCACTGAACTTTCTCCGACTGCTTTTAGGACGTATTCTAAGGACCAGGATTTAACAGGACGAAGCCAGCTGCGATGGTTAGCCCGTCAAATACTATAGATAATCCAATACAAAAACTAAGTTCGAGTTTAGTTGTTAAAAGGCTGTAAAGACCGCATTTCATTTAGCGTTACCCAGAATGAACAAACTCGGACGCGAGCTGCACTACACCCCGCTAATACTGATAGTTTCGGTTAGTAAGACAGCCAGTTGGCTTGGGTTTATTCCCTTAAGGCGTTGAAATTATTCGATTGCGAAACTTCAAGATCCGACAAGTTCTTTTCTTTTTGAAAACCGGTTTTTACATCGGACTCTATTGGACTTCTACTCTAACCAACAAGTGCGCTAACCTTCTAGTGGAGAATTACGCCGAAGTTAAGGAAATCCGTAGCAACTACACGGAATCTGACTGTATTAACTTATGCACGAAGACAATAACTACACACTCAGACGGGTTTTGTCCGCTCGAGGGCAGCCAGAAACATAATTACCCTTTGCCGTGCCCGCGATAGTCGGGTCTGCGTACCCGCAACGGACCTGGCATTTTTATCCAGCCAAGGAACATAAACCAGTACCATTCATACAAATTACTTCAGGAATGTTTTCTACTGCTGCAACACAACTAGAACTTAATTACCCTTAGCTGCCCTAGACCATTCCATTCCTTGTAGGGTTGTTTGAAGCAATGAACACTAGAGGAACATCTTAGGTCCTGGAACACTAGCAAGACGGGACATAACATCAAGGTATTTTGAGGTAGTGTTGACGGTGGAAGAACCAAAAAGGTTCAACTTTTCAGCAGGCGGTAACTAAGTAGTAAGAAAGGGTTATCACAGGATAATTACCTCTAAGATCTTACCTTCAGTAGTTTGGTAAAATGGAATCGGTGGAATGCAGAGCGTGCGAATATTCAGCCTACAGCCGGCTCAGACGGTGTATCTTCTGAACTTTTGCAGAGTGGAAGTAGAAAAGATCGAGAACTTTTCTTAGTACAAGCTGTTAACCCTAAGCCACATACCATTTTTATGGAAAAAGCTTCAACCATTCAGCTATTTTGAAAGCCTTGGTCCCTTGTTGAGTGTTGAGAATTTTTCATTGAAAATTAAGAAGATATTTTTAAGTTCAGGCTCTTCCTAGAACTTAAACGTAAATACCTCTCACACAGTTTTTCAGATGAAGTGCATATTTTGAAAGGGATAAGAATACCTTAGAGGTAAGCAAACATTAATGAAAGATTATTTACAGTTTATTATACAAACATGTATATATGACGATCCTTAATAAATATCTATATACACTTATATGTATATATATATACATAAAATACGGCTGAATTGTGTTTGCCAGTCAACACAGCACCTCCTGCCTGGGGTAATTTGACTAAGTCAAAAGCTGCATCAAGTCATTAAATACCGTAGATGCTTGCCGAGATGCATGTTTATTATTCCCAGAGGGCCTGCAACGCCTCCAGCATGCACACAAACAATGTGCGTTGCAGTCTTAAGAGCACTAAGGACAATGCCAATGCAGCAGCACTTGTATTAATTGCAACCCTGCGCAATGCTAACTGCAACAGCACAGCACTCGTATCAACTCAAACACTCAACGCAATATGCATATGAGTTGTAGCAATGAAAAGGGGTTGTGCATTACTTAGTCATGTGACTTCTATATGCATTTTTATCACCGGCGCAACTGGAATGTGTCTCGTCGTATCTGCCATTGATTACGCACAGCCGCTGCCGACGTCAGGCCCCCGACGAATGCACGACATCTTCAACATCGCTGGTGAAATAATAATGCAACTCCACTTGAAGGCTGGCAATCTTATCGTGGCAAACAAAAAAAAAAATAACAACAACAAAAACAGCTTGATATGCATTGTTGAAGTTGTCGCCAAGCATTTGTGAGTGTGCGTTTATATGTGTGTGCCTAGTAGAATATACAAGTACCGGGTCATAAACATATCGTTGTCAAATGAGGTAGGCTGGCCGGCCAACCGACCGAACGGTGAGCCAACAGGCTGCGCCTATCTCTTATTGGTGGCGGCAGCTTGTCTTTAAGGACCACACTTATGTTTGTATGTGTGTGTGTGTGTGTGTGTGTGTGTGTGACATGTGTAGGTCCACAAGCAGTACATGCAAATTATTTATGAATGATTCCGGCTTGCATCCACTTTAATATGCAAATTACATATTTCAGCTACGCCAAAAGATGATGCGAAGACAGAGACTGAGTGCCAGGGCTCGTTGAAGTTTTTTGATTATTTTTTGCCGAATTTTTTTTTCCCCCATTTTTTTCGATTTTTGTTATTTTGAATATTTTTGTATATTCGAGAATGCGTAGACAACGAACCACATCCAGGGCGCCTATCAACTTTAACTGATAACACGTTTATAAAGTAAATGAATTGGAGCTTGAAAATCGGCGATTACTAGACGGAGATCTTACTGGCATCGTTGGCATGTTGAAAGGATCAGCGAAAACCATTTTGAAGGATCATTAGTGGCTAAAAGTAAAAGCACGATTGGTCCGAAAATCACAATTTTGTCTGTGAAACAATGCTTTCCTTGGATCTATGCTTACGTCCCGGAAACAGTCCATCAATCGGCCGAATATTGTAGCAATGGTGAGCCGAAGCCGGAAAAAATACGTCAAATCAGGTAAAAAATCAAGATTATGTTGAGAGTTTTTTTCGATTATCGAGTTGCGGCGCACTTCGAATTCATTCTGACCGGCCAAACTGTCAACAAGCAATACTATTTGTGTGTTATGCGACGTTTTCACGAAGTTATTCATAAAATAGGCCGAAAACTCTTCGTTTCTGCACCACAATAATGCGCTGTCGGATGTACAATTCTTCGTGAGATTTTCGAAAAAATTTTTACCAAATCGTGTCGCAACCACCGTATTCGTCAGATTTAGCTCCGTGTGACTTGTGGCTATTCAGCGAACTCAAACGGCCACTACGAAGAAACCATTTTGAGTTATTTGAAAGAATGTTAATTGAAGAATGTAATTTCGGATACGGCTGCGATGATTTGTCGGACCCGATTGAGTCTTCGTTGGAGTCACTTGAGGACTTCTACATAAAACTTGGCGTTGACGTGTTGCCAATTTTATTTTGGAATGGACGACATTTATTTCCAAGAACAAATTAAGAATTTTCAAATTATAAACAAGTTTCTACTATTTTTTACTCATAGCAGTATACTTGTATATTCCCCGCTACTCGTTAATTCACGGCGAATGCAATCGTTTTCCACTTTTACGAGTGTTCAGATATTTTTTCATGCATAACAGTCTACATACATCTCTCCGAATTGCATTGCTTAGTTGAAAGTTAAAAATTTTAATGTAGCAAATTTAATCTTAAAAATAATTAATTAAACATTTTTCGTGCATTTGAGTAATTTCTTAATTTTATCACTGTTTATGTGCCAATTAAATATCCATTAACCGGTTATGTGGCAACGCTAATTGCAACACAAGTACCTCGTCTCGGCGTCGTGGCTTGTGTATTGTTTATGCAAATACTTGCAAGCTCGTAAATGACCAAAATGGTCAGCACTGTCTGCGTAACGGTCAATTACAAGTTTACGATGGCGATTTTAATTGATTTTTTCACCGCGAACTGCCGCTGACTCGTGTCATTTAAATTATAAATACTGCACGTACACGTGTATATAATTAAAAGTAAATGCAGTGAAGAGTCGTAGACAGCTGCAGCTGATGGCACCGAGCGACAGGTGTGAATTAATTAATAATTAACAGGGACTCTGCTGTGCGGAACCCGGCTCAAAGGCAATGAGCTGGCGAAAAAATATACAAGCGAGGCATAAAATCTAGTAAAGTATTACTAATGGCGCAGGGAATTGCTGAAAAAAAATATATAAAAATAATAATATAAGCAAATAAATCTTTGAATTTAATTATTTTGCGCTAATTACTTTTTAATTGGTGGCGGACAGTACAGATTGCGGTCATTAAACGCTCGGAAATCCCATTTGATGGATATTTTGAAAATAAATATTTAATTAAAATGTTTGATCTTTGTGTGCTTTAGACAACAAATTACTAATTACTAATTGAATAAGATGAAGAGAAAAGTATATTAAAAGTAATTGATGTAAGCACTTTTATATAGCACGAATTAAACCAAGAAATTTCATAAGCTAAAGGAAATAATGGGTGTATTCGATTGGTCATTTCTCTGCTAGAGTTTGCTCTCTTATCACAAAAAGCACATTTGAAAGCAATAACAAAGTTACCAAGTTGAACTGAAGCTAGGGAGCATGTGGGTAGCTCATTAAGGTGGTATAACTTCTACTGCCAAGTTCTGTTTTGAGTATTTTTAATCAATTTTACTATTGTGAATAGTTCAAAAGACGGAAGAACATATAAATTTCTACTTTTCTTTAAATAAGACCTAAAATTAAACATAATAAGTTATAGAAAACTTAAATAAAGCGATTTCCTTCAGCACCATCTGCGATCTGTTCGATTGACACCTTCTCCGCGGTTTATCCTCCAAGCTTTCCAATATAAAAAAGCCAGCAGCTTGCAGCTAAATTCACTGTGCATCGCGCATTCTGAGATTTTTAGACGTGCTTTTTGCTGTGGCAACTTATCTAGAAGAAACAACAATAAGTAACTGGAAAAATAAGGAAACATCGGGAAAAGCGCAATACTCATCGCAACCGTTTGCAAATTTCAATTTAAAATTGGGATTTTTTGCCCATGTGAACTTCTATCACTGACTCATTCACTCAGCGTGATTCTTGAGAAGGAATTAATCGCTCTGGCAAAAGCATCAAATATGATAGTTACGCTGCTTGTAACGTTCCGAAAGCGAAGACAAAAGGCTGAGGAACATTTTCGATTCGATTTACTCAGACACGAAAAAATAGCGTCAGAACTGAAAGTTAACGTAGAAAAACCTGCGGATAAACAAACAAAACGCGAAAGTTTTTGCGTAAAAACTTGCGAAGAATACTACAGGGTCTCAGTGTACATTCCTCTGTTGGATATAATCGGTGAAGATTTGAAGTTGTGCTTTTTTGGTGAAGTATTGGATGGATTTCAACTGAGTTTGCTGCTTCCAGCATAAGTATGGAATTTGAAAACAAAAGGAATGGAGAGCCTTATTGACTGTTTGATTGATAGAATCAAAAACCTTACAGAAATGACAACGTCGTGCAGCGTTTGAAGCTGAGGTGACTGAGGATGAATATGCTTGAAGATTTATTGATCGACCTGGCATTGCAGCACACACTGAAGTCACTGCCGAAGAAGTTCTCGAAAGATTGTCAAAACCTGGCCCACCTCGTTTTGTTTTGTGAAATTTTTCTATTCAATACACGAACTGACTTCTTTTACTTTTACTATTTTTTATTTTATTTATTTTTTTTTTTTGACTTTATAGTGTTTTTTTTTCAATTTAGTAGGAATATCATCGGCATACGCGAGCGGCTGTACATTCTTAATGAAGATTTCACCTGATCGATTAAGTTCTGCAGCTCGAATTATTTTCTCCAAGACTAGATTGAAGAATTCGCACGAAAAGGAGGCGCCTTGTATGAAACCTCGTTTGGTATCGAAGAGCTCAAAGAAGTGCTTACCGATCTTGACCGAGTCTTTGGTTGGCTCACCGTTAGTTGATCAGATATATATAATATTAAAACTGATTATTTTGGCTATTATAAAGAGCACTTTCACTTTCTTTATAAAGCCATTACTCTAAAAAATAAAAACGAAAATTAATTGGCGGGGATGATAAGTGGGGTCCACACATTGGCCAGTTCCAAGCTTTAACCATAGTGAGTATTTTCATATCTCAAAATCTGATTGGCAATTACTTTTCTGATATTAACTTCTTAAAACAATGTGAAAAATTGTAACATGTGCATATGTTAGACAATAAGCTATACTTCTTAATAAACTTCAAACAGCGCTCGTTAACCCCAACGTAATTCGATTGCCTTGTGAGCCCTAGAATTTCTTTGAATTCAATAAATTTTTTTCCTTTTGCCTTCAAACCTTTCTTAATACGCTGTTAATAAAATATCACTATTCAATTCTCATATAATATAATATTAGCTGATCACTTAAGTCGTACAAGATATCAAGGTTTATAGCGACAGAAAAAGAATCAAAGACAATACAGGTGATATTATTTTCCAATTCAAGACCTATTTGCAGCTCTGTAATTTTAAGCGTGTCTTAACTCAATACTAAACTCTTATTGTTTATAAATTAGCTACTCTTTGCATTTCTTAAAAATTCTGTTATGTAATATATATATGTATTTTCGAAAAGCAGATTGCATTCAAACCGAACCTCTTTCGTACAGCAAATGATTAAAACAACATCATTTTCACATTTTTTACACATTCATACAAACATACAAATGTGAATAAAAATTAAAACTCCCTACCTTGTCCGTTTTTTAACTATGCAAGCTTGTGCACTATCACAACATCCGCTTGTCAAACGAAACAATGCCAACTCAACTTTCCATAAAATATAAACACACATCGACGGCCTCACAATCCTGTTTGCCTCAAGCGTCGAAGCGCAGGATAAAAGTGAAATCGCATCCTGGCTAATTTTTCCGGTATTCCAGAGACAAACTGGCAGATGCACGGCACATTAATCTCCGTAAATAGACAACGATTTTAGTTTTTCTAGCGAAAAAAATTAATTCCACAAAAAACCAAAAAAAAATCGCTGTGAAATGATATGCCGGCACCGCCGATTCGTTTGGATTTTGAATTACGACTATTTCCGTATGCAAATGTGTTTTTTTTTTACATTTTTTTATAAATTGAACTAGCTTAAAAAATGGATTTTTTGTAGGATTTTTTTGTGCTTGCTTATTTTGTCTCTCCAGGCGCAGTGTATTCAATGTAAACGAGCGTTTTTCGTGCTGGCGGAACTACAAGGGTTGAAAGTGATATGTGATACCCAAACAGAAAGAAAAAATTAATTTAAATAGTTGCATAATGGCTATAATATTATCAGTGCGTTGAAGGCAGAAAAGTGAAGTTTTCATAAAAAAGCAAAATTAAATAAATTCGTATTCGTCATCACAAAGCAACAGTACATTTGTTCAATTCAAAATCTAAAAGTTGTAAGTTGGATAGATAACTGGATGGAATGCTTGCTTTATGATTTAAAATATCAATAACAGTACATATAATTCTTGATACGAATTTCATTTCGTATTTTTTTAGTTTTTGATGGTGTGTACTTCAGTGGTCACATGAAATTCGAATTAAACAGACAAAACTTAAGTCCACGCTTAACGATTAATTAACTGTGGGGCAGCATATTGAAGAAGACCCGATTAAGTAAATTTGCCTTCGTGGTATTTGCCTTCGCGGGCAACAATTGGAACTCAGCCCATCCACTTTATGGAATATTTTAATGATCTGGATTTTGCAACACGTGAAAGTATTGAAGCCAAATGACCATCAAGTGCATCGCACGTTCGGTGAATGAGCCCAAAACGAGATGGCCACCCCTTCCCAATTACTTAGAATTTTGTTCAGCGATGAAGTCCACTTTTGATTGCTTGGATACGATAGGAAAAGGTGATCCATTTCGAGGTTCTCTACTTTTTATTTTTAAGAAAAAACACAAACTCTTCAAACTTATTAAGGAATGTTTATTATCTTTTGAAAAAACATTCTTTGGTCTTTATTTTTTGAAAATTATCTCTTTCAAATGTTTGCCACGGCTACTACTCAGATGGTCCATCAATTTTCGATGACTCGTTCGATCATTTCGACTGGTGACTGGCAAATGAAAGGCATGATATTTTGCTTCAATGTCTAAATCGAAGCAGGATTGTCAGCATAGATGGACCTTATACTTTGCATAGCCTCAAAGGAAAAAGTCTAACGATCTTGCTGGCCAATCGACCGACCCAAAACGTAAAATTATCTGCTCATCGAAGTGTTCTCTTAATAAATCCATTCACTGAAGCGTGGTGGGAGAAGTGACGCCGTCTTGTTGAAACCAAATGTCGCCGAGCTCATGAGCTTCAATTTCAGGCATCAAGTAGTCGGTTTTCATGGTACGATAACAATCGCCATTAGCGGGTATGTTCTCACCTACATTAATTTTGAAGAAAAATGGATCGATGATTCCACCGGGTCACAAATCACATCAAACCGTTGTTTTTTTCGGAACGAAATGGCTGCTCTTGAATCTCTTCAGATTCCTCCTCGTTCCAAATGCCTTAATTATGCATGGTTAATATAGTGCGAAATGGGCCTCATCTCTGAACAAAATTTGGGTCAAGAATTTCGGATCTTCTTGGAAGCTTTCAAAAGCCCAAAGAGCGAAGCGATGTCACGTGAAAAGGTCAAACGGCTTCAGTTCGTCCACAAGCTGTATTTTAAGATCCCGACGTAAAATTTGTTTGATATATGTACAGAAAGAACCATTGTTCCATTTCAAAAATGAAGACGGCCATAGTTTTACAGTGACTGGGGAACACTATAGAGCTATGACTAAGTGGGTCAGTTTGGTTCCAGCAAGGCTTTGATTCTAACAAGATGGCGCTATATGTCATACAACGAAAGGAACAATCATTTTATTGAAGGCAAGAAGGAGAGTATTAGTTCTCGTCGGCCCTGTGACGAAACCTCAAAGATAGTGCGATTTAACATCGCCGAACTATACTCTGTGTGGTGGTTAGATAAGCCCGATATGATTGATGCTTTGGAAGAGAATATTCGGCGTATTATTTCGGACATACGACCCCAATAAATACAAAAAAGTGGTCAAAGCGGTCTCTCGGTTAGAATTATATGTGTATATTTGGAGAAACATTCTTGACGATAGTAAAAAACTTTATGACCATTGCCTGAAACATAGACCGGGTGATCCCAAATGGAGTAGAGGAAACTGCACTCAATTGTATCCTTAGGACAATATTCTATCTTAATTTTTAGAACAACTTTCCGACAACAGTATTCGGCGAAAAGTTTACAGACTTACATGTGAGAGCCAATAACAAATTAGTTCGACATATTAAGTCACAGTTAGTCACAGCTACCGAAATGCATTGGCGCTTACATGAGAAACTAAGGAAGAGATGAACGTTTTCGTTTATTATAAGAGAAGTATTTGGTAGCGCTGTTGGGTAGTTAACCGGTGACTTAACCGATTATTTAACCGACAGGTGCCTTGTAGGGTAGTAACATAGAGCAAGAGTCTCCAGTTCGGAAAGTATTAAAGTGTTACCAACTGGTTTATAATTGTCAAATGTACCACATATTCTCAGATCTTATTATGTTCTGCAATGGTGGTGATTGCCAGAATCCCATAGTGTGTTCGATATTATTAAATTTAACTTAAGATTAAACAAAGTAATCTTAACATGTTCAAAACCATAAAAGCATTTATTCCACCATATTTTCAAATAATATCGACCACAAATTTTATTATCTCCAGTAACAGTAAAAGCCATCAGAAATTAAAATCGGCTTACGAATTGGTAATTTACTTATTTCTAGTCGAAGAAACTTCATCTTCCTTCCATTCTTCGCAAAGCACATTTTCATTTCTACAATAATCTACAACAACACAGATTTATTTGTAAAATTCATCGAACTAATAAGCCACGAACGATGTCCTGCCAGGTAACAACCATACATCCTCCTACATATCGACTTGTCTTGTGCGTAATCCCCGTCTGTTGGCCATAAATATTCATGGTACAAATTACAGTTTAATTGTTTTTATCGCGACTGTTCATTTCTTGTAGCCGAAGCGAAGAGCGGCAAGCACCAAGCACCAAGCCGATTGCCAACGCCTTCTAATTACCATTTTTACGAGGATTATTTCGGTAAAACGCAACATGTGAAGAGGAGATGGGAGAGCAGCAGGCGGAAAGTAAGCTGTTTTATGTTCGTCGGTAAATGCGTTCTAACGGTTCATTCGCTTGTCCGCAACATGGCATTTACATAAGAAATTCGCCTCTTAAATTAATCCTCAATAAGTCAATGCCTCGTCTGTTCGACGACGACGACGACGACAACGACGACGACTTTCTGCCAACACGCCTGCGAGCATTGGCTTCGCCTCGAAGAGATGAAATTAAAGTATTAAAAAGCAATTAGCATTTAAATATCAGTCGCAACGAGATGCTAAGTTGCTGGCGTTTCTTAGGGAAAATGTGAACGAATAAGTTCGAAACAGATGTCTTGCATTTGTAAGCGTATTAGAAAGCTAAAACTCTTGGAAGGATGGGTGGGCTAATAAGAAGAGATGTGTTGCTTGGACGTGTAAAAGTGGGAGGTGTGGTGAAAGTGTTGAGTGTGTTGAGTGTGCGATCAAGGAAGGGCAAGCAGGTTTGTTGCTGCTGCTGCTGCCTCTGCTTCAGCTATTGGTGCTGGCGCTGCTACCGAAGAGAAGGAAGAAGCCAAAAAGAAGGAGTCGGAGTCCGAGGTCGAAGTCGAAGTTAAAGTCGAAGTCGACGATATCGCCTGACGGGCAATCATCCAATAGTGAATCCCAAGAACCAAACAGCCACCAAGCTCTTAAACGATCCCAGTCTGCAGCGCGAGTACTTGGCTGAACAAGCTTACCAATCTCACGATTTATCCTGGGCCAGAAGAAGCTTACGACTGCACATTTGCTAAGAGCTGACCAGTGCCTGTCGAATTCGTCTGAGGCCCAACCAGCCGATAGTGAATTCCAAGAAGCTAACAGAAGTCAGCAAGCTCATACCCGTTTCCAGTCTGTCTAGTCTCGAGTAGCTGACTCTGCAAGCTAATCAATCTTGCAGCTTCCTATAATTCCGGTATAGTCAGGCACCTAAGTTAGTGTAGTCATAAAGTAACTTGATGCCAGTAATAAGACGTCGAGATATTCCCGCACTAGTCGCGAGCGTATGGTCAGCGAGCTCGGGTGCTAATAATATCATTTTATAGACCTTGAGAAATATAGAAAAATACTGACAAAAAAATTTAATAAAATATATCCTAAAGTCTAACCTTTACCCAGATATTGCAACTAAATTTTATAAGCACTTCGTACAACATTGAAAGTCCGCAGACATAACGGTAATGCTAACAGTGAAAATACACAGTAAAGCAATTTAATTTCACACCGTCAAACTAATCGAATTTGAAGACTGGTTACGACGCGACCGACAGTGACTCGACACACACATCTACAGTTATAGATTATGACTTAACCAAACATGCAACACACTAAAAAATGAAACGCAAAATATTGTAAATATCGATTCCGCCAAGCCATGAAAAGGAGCCACCTCCCCCGCCGCCTCGCTTAGCGCTCCACTGCCAAAATGCTGGCGCTGCTGCTGGGTATTTCCATATTTCGCAAAACAATTTTTATTTCGCTGTGAACGCTTAATCGAACCAACGAGCACCGAAAAAACTTAATATACCCCACACCACATGCTGACTTGCGCCCCACCAACGCCACCGCCCTGAGCTGTTTTATTGTTGTTTCTGGTTTTTGGCTTACTTTATTGCATGCGCGTACATCAATATAAACATGAAGGCAACACACACACACACACATGTTTGTCACCGCGTCGCGCACTTCCTGCCACCCTACCACCACTCCAACGTGGATGTGCTCACCTCTTAACACACACACACACACAGCAGCAGCACAGTGTGCGCTTAGCCGCCACCGTCGCACGCCGGCACACTTGAAAAGTTGCTCATCCGCGAGGAACCATTAAAATTTTGAAAATCCATCATTGGAAAATGGTTGAAAGCTATCAACTGCCGCGCCACCCCCACACAGAACAGCGAGGCGAGAGTTGCCTCGTCTATATGTATGTGTGTATTATGCGTGCATGTAAGTGTGCTCGATCAACGTCGTCCATTCGTGTCGACCATGTTTGTTTCCATTTCAATGCCGTTATTTTCTCGACTTCGCTCTCACCGGCACAACTTTTTGCCGCTTCGGATCTTTTTTTCTCGTGCACCGTTTCCGAGGGTGGCAAGCGCGCGTTTTTTGCCCAGCAACGGTGGGTGGACGCGGCGCATGCCGGCGGCGGTGGTGGCTTAATGCCCTGTTACATTTTATATATGTATATGTGTACATACATGTGTGTATACGAATAGATATGTATATAAACATGAAGTGTGCGCCCATGTCCGGGGTGATTGTTGTTGTTGCGCTTAAGTCGTTGCTGCATTCAACTGTTTATTGTACACTTTGCCATTATAGTTGCTGTTGCTGTTGTTGCCGCGTGGGTAGTTTGCGCCACCCTTGGTTGCTTCTTCTTCTTTTGCGACTTTTTTCATGGCAGCGCCTGGCTCTGGCCGCTAAGCACATGTAATAAAAGATTACCTACTCGCTGTACGAGGGTGGTTTGTAAGCGACAATACACTACCGTTAGTTGTGCTCGTAGTTAATGTAGTGTTGTGTGTATTTGGTTGTTTCCTTTGACGTCAGTTGTCGTCGAAAAGCTCATTTTTTGTTAACAATAACAATTTTTGCAAATGTCTGATGACACAATGAGCGCAGGTAATTGTAATTTTGATTGCTTGAATTGAGCGCGGAATACACTTAAGTAATTATGTTGAGAGATAATAAGCAGACAAGCACAGGACAGACAAGCATGCATATGTTTATTACTATTTTTCTTGTTGTACATTTTGAGGACCCATTGAAATTATAACAAAATAGACACTCGAAAAAGATCTCTAAGGCTCATATTTTCCGGTTGCAATTCTGGTAGGCAATTTATGAAAATGCTTAAATTGAAAATGTCTTATAAAATGACTGCGTTGAATTGCTCTTAAGTTACACTAGAAAGCGGCAAACTTCAACAGCGAGGCGCTGTGTTTACTGAAGTGGATTTCTGGATACATCGACTCACTGCTGGACGCGATACCAACTACTGGCTGAAACAAAAACATTTCGGTTCGTCACACTGGCTGGCTGTCACGCTATATAGAAACTTACAGGTTCTTCGTAATATACGATTTTGGTTTAGCTTAACTTAAGCTGAAGTATTCGTCGAACAGGACATCAACATTGATAACCAATTTTGATACTATGAATACATATGTAAAGTCTAAAGTCTATGCGGACGATCCCGCCTCAAGTCAGGCCCTTAAGCAAAACATCACGCGTGTCATTCGCCACTTACCAGTCGAAATGCTCGAACCACTCATCTAAAATTGGACTCATGGGCGTATGGACCATCTGAAACATAACCGCGACCAACATTTGAAAGAGATAATGTTCAAAAACTAAATGATATAGAATGTTCTTTCGAATGATAATAAATTCAATTAAATTTGAATTTTCTGGTGTTTTTCTTAAAAAAAAAAAAGTAGGGAACCTCGAAATGGACCACCCTTTCTTGATATGAGTGGATAAAAGCGCCTCTGTCACAGCACCTTCTAAAAGTATCATCGTTACTTAAGCTCAACCGTAGTAGAATATTATCAATCGTTAGGCCACCAACGGTCCTGCAGTCCTTTCGTGACCTTGTGAGTAAAAGGCATGCGTCTTTTCCTTCGGACCTCTTGCACATGATCTTGGCGATCCTTTATGTCCTTTAGGAATTTCATCCTCCCTGACTTTTTCTGAAATTTCGTTGTATAGCGGTTTTAGTGACTTCCGTATTTCCTGTACTGGTTCGGTAATTAGACGAAAGACACTTTTGGTAATTTCTGCTGCTATTTCATACCCAGGAACCATTATATCTACTGCCTCTCTTCTTCTAAGGGCATTCTCTGATCGCTTTCCTCATCGAACAGAATTCCGCCCGGAAGGTACAAGAGTGTTCTGAAAGCTTAAAGGTTCCTCTGACATTAATATTGCCACTCACGCTCAATCATTTTTATCTATCCGTGTAAATGTTGAAAGTCTGTCTGTCTGACGTATTCCCRCGCCATCACCAGACTTTTAGTCTGCCTCGAAATCTTCTCTCCCAGATAGAGATTGAGATGATTTATTTTATCCACCGACGTTTAAAAATGATTTAATATCAAGAGCATAAAATTTACTCACAACAGATGGCAGAACGCAGCTAAAGTTGAATGAGCTTGAGTAAAGACTTAACCTAGAAACTTCTACTTACGGGTCATAATTATTTTAAGCAAACAAAAAACGTAGACTCTATTGACCAAATAATCCATATTTTACGAACAGGATACCGCCTTCCATTTCAACCGCTTTATTTACTCGGGCACTCACTGTATACAAGCACTCAAAGAAATATGATAAGCTAGTGGGACCATAAATCCGTAAGCTACGGCAGTAAACGGTATTAATCAAAAGCTTTACTATATTGGACATTGGAGCTAGCGAAAAGTAAGCGGGAGCGAAGAAACATCAAAACTTCGAAAAGTTCCATTGCATGAAAGGTTTTCTATGACCACCGCATTCGGAGCTGGGGAGTCTGGATAGATTCGGACGTCATATTGTTGTGTTATACTACTGTGATCAAATTGAAAGTTGAGTTTTGCTATATCTTTAAGATTTTTATTTATTTTTGCAAATCCATTTCATCTCCTTCAAAGTAATTCCCTCCCGCTGCAATACACTTATGCCAACGAATTTTAAAGTCATCATAGCACTTGGAAAAAGCCTCCGTTGCCGTGATTACCACCAGATTCTTCTTCGATTCAGCTTTTATATCCTCAATTGAGTCAAAACGATGTCCCCGGAGTGGTCTTTTGAGTTTCCTGAACAGCCAGAAGTCACATGGGGACATATCAGGCGAATACGGTGGTTGCGGAAGAAGTGGTGCAAAATAATAATCAACACCACGATAATCGAAGAAAACTGTCAACATGACCTTGATTTTTGAACGACTGACGTGTTTTTCTCGGTTTCGGGTCGCCTTTAGCACAATGTTCACTCGATTGATCGGTTGTTTCGGGATCGCAAGCGTAGATCCAAGTCCCATCTCCAGCTATGATGCCTTTAATTACGTTTAGATAGTAAGCAAATACTCTTTTGCAGATGTTAACACGGCGGTTTTTTCGAAAAAATTTAGTATTTTTGGAACTTTTCGAGATTTGACTCTTCTCAAGCCCAATTCGTCTTCCAAAATCACCTGCGCCGATCCAAATGATATGCCCAAACTACTAACAATGCCATTTCCTTGACTTGTTTGACGTGATGTTCATCAGCTCTCACGACCGGCTTTGAACTGGTAATGGTTGTAAAATCTTTTATAAGACAGAGTTTGATCCCCAAAGGCTTTTTGCAACATCCGCATTCCGCAAACGAAATTTCATCGCACTTCTTTGTTCAAAAAATTCAGACATAGTAAGAATCGAAGAATTCACTCACAAAACGGCGCGCATCTCAAATAAAATTGAAAATTTTGACGTAAAATTTAGCATAGATGTCACTAATAGCAGAAACAGTGGACAACGCTACTGACTTCCTTCCTTTTCCTTCCTTATCGAGCAAAATGTGTGAACAGTTGATAACGTGGCAAAAAAGCAGAAATCAGCCATCTTTGTTTGTTTTCATTTGAACAATGTTGCCATTGCTCAATATATGGTTTTGTACACATATATGTTTTCAATTACAATTTTTTTATAACATAAAATATCAAAACTGAGAGCAAACTATTAAAAATAGTTTATATATTTATAAATAATAGCATTCGACTCTGATTTTGAGTTATTTTAAGAATATTTCTAACATATTGAATGTATTGAATTATAAAAGTTGATAATTACTAAAGTATATAGATATTGGCAACCCTGCGTTGTGAAAGAGCAATCAGCTGACGCGTTTCTACGGCAAAAATCCAAATGCCGTGAAATCTCACGTCATCCTACCTCAAAGAGAGAAGGGAGTAGCGTTTTTCACTGTGCACTTACATTGCGCGCCCATAAGATGAGTCGTATCAGCTGACACGGGCCACGATTCTACGTTTTCCAATATTTCTGCACAGTACTACCAAACAACAGAAAAAAGTTTACCGATTCGAAAAACACGCGAAGTAGTATAAATTAAAAATTCACCTTTCAATTTGTTCACAGTAGTACTTACTTAAGGCATCAAATAGTGGATTAGCACGGCGCGAAAACAATCGTTACGTCGGTTATCATGTTTGAAGAAATACGGACCGATGACGCCACTGGCTCACAAATCACCCTATTTATTTTTGGCCGTAAATTCGAGTAGCTGCGAACGGAATCGATTCGACTCTTCATGGTCTTCGTGTGTACGCTCAGCTCTAGCTGCTATATTTTCTTACTTGCGGGCTGGACGTGGTCTATTCGGCCCAATATTATCCAATAATTAATGTTAATGGTCTCAAGATGGGTGATGGTGTTGCGCGCCAAACACTTTCTTTACAGAACGTGAATTTTCGTAATACAGTTGAACGATTTGTAGATGCTGTTCAGCAGTAAGCCGCTCCATAAAGAAATACCAAACACTACTGAACAAAAATAACATGACAGTTTTACATGACTCCCGCGGGATCTGTCAAAAAAAGTATCTTGAAAGAAGTAACTTTACTTGGATTTTATATAGCTTTGGAAACTGAAGGTTTTTGGTATTAGGTAAGCTTTTCTTCATACAATAATAGGTTCAGTTTGCGAAACATGGCGATCTATTTTGAATATTTGAAGCTACAGTCCTTTAAAAAACATACGGTAAAACTTGTAGGTATGAATCAATGATTTAGCAGGATAATCAATAAGATATGCAAGATATTTCAATCTCCGTCCAGTGAAAACTGGATATTCGAAGACAAAGCATCGAGATGCAATCTTGTAGTATTTTTGAGTTTAAGTTCAATTTTCCTTATTTAATACCTTGTGGAAATTGAATTCAGAAATCCAACTCACTAATTTTGAAAGCAGAGTTTCCGTAAACTCGAGTTTATGTATTTTAACGTGAATCGATAATTATCAAAGGCTTAGTTTAGCTTTTCATTGGTTGACGTATCGAGAGGTGTGCAAAGAGTTGAGCTCTTTTATGGCATTGGAACTTGTCTCTATTGTATAAAACTCTTATGCATTTAACGCGTATTTTTCAGCTAAAATTTAACCTCACTTCCAGGCAGATAATATTAATTTTTAGTATTAAATAAATATGGGCTTATTTATCATTTTTCTTCCAACATTTTTTCTTTTTTCGAAATCTTTTCATATTAAGAGTGCGTTGAGCATAAACCCCAGAGCTTCGTTGCCAAGTAGATGAAAATTGCAAAAAAAAAGCGAGGTATTCATAAATATAAATTGTATGTGTGTTGTTGTTGCTGCTGTTGTTGTGCGTGTACCTGTGCGTGTGCAAGACAATTTCATTTTATAATATGGCCCATCCGCAATACGAAATTGGTTTTTCAAAAAAATACTCATATAAATTCACATTCCAATTCCCAGCAGAAACACAGCAGCGCACAACAACAACAGCAACTGCCGTCTATACGGCGAGCTTTGCGAGCCGGCCGATTGGCAATGGCAGTGGCATTCAAAATACGGCAAGCCGCAAGCATTAAGGTGTATATATATATATATGTGTGTGTATGTGTTTGTGCGACAATCGGCCCCAGTTGAGACGAAATAACGGCTCACCGCAACTTTATTGTATCCCAAGAATAACAATCAGAATTATGGTGCAACGGGGCGACGTTCAAGAATTCCATCTGCCGCCTAAGCAGCGAGCGGTTGTTCGGTCAATGAATGTAGAAAATAACAGTAAACAGGTGTGAGTCAATAAGGAGCTCTGCTACTGTTCACAAAAATTTCTATCGAAGGCACTGGCAACGAAGCAAACAGAAAGGAAATACACACATACCTACTGATAAGAAGTCTTAGGCGGGGGTATGCGAAATTGTCCAAGAAAATTTCGTTGGTAGACAAAATTTATTTCACTATCTTGCAGCTATAAACTTTGCCCAAATTGTTGTTTTCCTCTTACCACCCTCGCTTAAAGTCCATTGTTGTTATTTATTGTGATATATTGCTTTAAAAGAATTATTATATAATAAGTGTGCCGCTATTTTCTCTTATGAGCTCCTTGATACTTCAAGAGTTCTAGGTAAAAGATATAGATGTAGGAAGATACCTTAAGATTTTATTTGAATTATGCTGAAACGAAACTGCATATTGATACCTAATATGCATAAAGCAAGGATTACGGAAGCCTAAGGTAGAGACTCTCGAAATTTTCAAAAGAATTAAAATCCCATCTCATCTGATCCGAACTGTCTAGAAGAATGTAGATTTTCATGTATTTTAAAAAAAATTTGTTCGATCGTCTTCAAAATAGCTTCCTTTTGAGGCATACTAGCATGTCAACGCTTAACTTAATCTTCAATACATTTATTATAGGTCTCGGTTGAGATGGCCTTCAGTGCCTTCAACGATGTCTGGTTATTTCGGTTTCGGACGCTATTCGCTAGATTATTGATCTGTATCGACATCATATATTAGGTTGACAAAAAAGTCTTGCGGTATTTTCGCTAGTTGGCGCTGGGCGCGCGTAGTTCTAGTTTTATTCGTGGCATCGGGTTATGCTATACCTTTTTGGAAATCTCATTCGACGCGCTAAGACGTGTTTGAGTGATTGTCGTTTCTTTTAAGTCGTTCGTGAGTTATAGCGTCGCAAACATGGAGCAAAATAAAGAGAAAATACGGCATATTTTACAGTACTACTACGATGAAGTCAAAAATGCATCTCAAGCCGCCAATAAAATATGTGCAGTTTATGGACCCGATACAGTTTCCATTTYYACYGCACAACGATGGTTTCAACGTTTTCGTTCTGGTGTAGAGSTGGWCRAAGYTGCGYCACGCTCCGGAAGGCCTGTCGTCGAAAATTGCGATAAAATCGCTGAATTGGTCGAAAGAGACCGGCATAGTAGCAGCCGTAGCATCGGTCAAGAGCTTTCAAAAAAAATTTTATGAATAATTGAAAATTCAACAGAAAATACTGCAGGACTTTTTTGATAAACTATCATGCCTGATTACCAGTAATGACGCGTAAGCTTAATATAGAATTCCCAGCTAGTTATCAAGCATTTTTCGTTTTTGAAAAAACATGGCCCTTAGCTTCATAGGCAAATATTCACAAAAATATGTTGAGTATATCCATGAGAGAGGTTGATATCCTCTGTTATGTCACTGATGACAATACGGCCAAAAGGATGCACCAGGAAAAAAATAGGAAAAAATTGTCGATTCGGTACGGGTAAGATTTGATCAGTTATACCAACTATCTCTCTGTATAATTGACTGATCTATATATGAACCCTGTAATGTATCCAATCAATCAAAATATATCCTACCGTTCTCCTTTGGCACTAAGATCGTGGATTTGTCCGGGCAGAGAGCACGAAAACTCGCCAGTTGCCTTTATCCTTTGCCAGATTACAAAAATTGTACATGCCAAGTGCAGACAGGTTGCTATGCGCTTGGTCCCTGCACTGAATGCGCGGGCGCTCATTCTTTCATGCGAACAGCATGGATCATTGAATTTTATGCGCTTAACTAGAATCCTCATCGCTTACGCGGACGGCTCCAAAAATCTTGCAAAGAACAGAACTCTCGAATGCTCCAAGTGTTTTCTCATCTCGGGTCGTCATCGTTCATGTTCTTGCGATGTATAATAAGTCGGGAATAATGAAAGACTTATGTAGTGTACTTTTTGAACTATTAATGTAGATATACAAAATCGCCAACTTTTTTAAATTTATAGCTACAAGCATGTCTTGACCTCATTCACACAAAGAACAACCTCTTTCACTTCTTTTTCTACGCGTGAAAATGCTTTTATCGCTCTCGTTGTTAAGGCCTATGGTGTCAATCAAAATAATGGATTCAAAATGCATGAGATCTATTTAAGATCTAAGGTTATATTCTTATAAAGAAAATCATACAGAATCATGCCAGCTAGAAGTTATTGTAGTGACAACTGACAGCCCCTCTCAGTATCTCTCAGCATAGAGGTTCGATAGGCTTTCAGTAGTGGTGCATGTGTTCCCTCTTATGGTATGGATAATGAGTAATGAAAGCGAGGAAATACTTAAATCAGATAGGAGTGTTTACTGATAACCGAGCTAGAATCTTTGTTGTTGAATCTGTTAGCACTAAAAATTTAATTAGTTGTCTCGCAAAGAAGTTGAGCTCATTTGTGAGCTGAAATAGGCTCAGTCGTATACTGAAATAACATAACGAATCGGCCGACGAATAGGTTGTAGCCAATATTGGGTCCAAATTTTTCAGAAATCAAGAAACTCGGATTCTTAATATTCAAGGAAATACAACAAAGTAAGCTCAGACTTGTGTATTAACCTAGAAATTGTAAAACTGTGGTGTGGGGCATAGATCAATGGAATGGATCGATATTTTCGAAACTGTATTTTAGTTAGAGAAAAATTTCGTCCATCTAATGGTCGATATTGCTGGTAATAAGTCGCTACCCACAAATATTTATACTCTCGCAACAAAGTTGCTAAAGAGAGTATTATAGTTTTGTTCACATAACGGTTGTTTGTAAGTCCTAAAACTAAAAGAGTCAGATATAGGGTTATATATACCAAAGTGATCAGGGTGACGAGTAGAGTTGAAATCCGGATGTCTGTCTGTCCGTCCGTCCGTCTGTCCGACCGCCCGTGCAAGCTGTAACTTGAGTAAAAATTGAGATATCATGATGAAACTTGGTWCACGTATTTCTTGGCTCCATAAGAAGGTTAAGTTCGAAGATGGGCAAAATCGGCCCACTGCCACGCCTACAAAATGACGGAAACCGAAAACCTATAAAGTGTCATAACTAAGCCATAAATAAAGACATTGAAATGAAATTTTGCGCAAAGGATCGCATTAGGGAGGGGCATATTTGGCCGTAATTTTTTGCAAAAGTGGGCGTGGCCTCGCCCCCTACTAACTTTTTTGTACATATCTCGAAAACTACTATAGCTATGTCAACCAAACTGTATAGAGTTGTTTCTTTTTGGCATTTCCATATACAGTTCAAAAATGGAAGAAATCGGATAATAACCACGCCCACCTCCCATACAAAGGTTATGTTGAAAATCACTAAAAGTGCGTTAACCGACTAACAAAAAACGTCAGAAACACTAAATTTTACAGCAGAAATGTCAGAAGGAAGTTGCATCCAGGCCGTTTTTAAAAATTGAAAATGGGCGTGGCGTCTCTCACTTATGGACCAAAAACCATATCTCGGGAAGTACTCAACCGATTTCAATGAAATTCGGTATATAATATTTTCTTAACACCCTGACGACATGTACCAAATATGGGTGAAATCGGTTCACAACCACGCCTGAAATATCGATTATCACTTTATCATGCGAGAGTATAAAATGTTCGGTGACACCCGAACTTAGCCCTTCCTTACTTGTTTTCTCTTACTTTAATCCACAATTTTTGGTGAAATTTTCTTCAATAGATTTCATCTGCACTGAGAAGAACATTTTTATTTTTCGACATTTTTTTTAGAAGCATTGAACAGTGTTCTTTCACTTCGATTGCGTGTGATTTGCGGCTGCCACCTTCATTAGTGGCTGGTAGAACCAAATTTCATTTTTGATTTGCTGCCTTTTCACTAATTTCGCCGCTGATTACTAGGCATTGTGCTATCCATTTGCTCCATTATTCACCACCAAAATGAAAATGATTGTCAGCAATCAATCAAGAAAGGTGCAATGTAGCCCAATCAATTGTTAACTCGATTTCAGGCTTACCGTTATAGTATTTCTATGTGACAGCATTTTCACAGGCATTTTTATCAATTCTTTTTTCGCCGTCTCACTAATCAGCGCTTTTTGAAAAACAAAATTTGATTTTGCCAAATTAACTCAATGGCGAAGGTGTTCATTGCTGATGTCGTGACAGTAGAGTGAACTAATGAACATGCAGAATCGATATGGATGTGAAGGTAGATCAAAGGAATCAAGACTTAAGCAATAATTTTGATAAAAAGGTGATAATGGCATAGCAATCCCGGACTTTAAAGTAAAAATAAAGTCAAACTTTCCAATTTCGCAGAAGAACTTGGAACTTAATCGACTTGAATTATTCAATTAAAACTCGATAGAACATCTTCATCTACATATATTTTACTTAAGATATCTCTTTTGTAGAATAGAAGGTATACTAGACGAATTGGAAGACACTAGTGTATCGACTCTAACTTGATAATCCACTGTGACTGAAATATTGGTATGATTTTCAAGCCAGTGGCGAAAGAACATACTGGAACTACATTTTAAACGAGTTCTTAACGGTTTATTTCAATGATCTATCGTCGTCGCATACAAAAATTTTGATTTGTTGCGGTATCAGCCGGCATCTGATCATGATTTTACTTCCAACACCACCTTTGTCAGCGCTACTTGTCCCCACTTTCATTGAGCTCTGAGAGTTTTTCTTTTGGGAGCATGCTCCATCCATCACCACAATGATAATGCGGTCCGAATATCCAACTATGAAGTTTCTAACTAAGGTAGCAATGGCGAACTGTTTCCA
The DNA here is from genome assembly GCF_001853355.1 of Bactrocera latifrons. Taxonomy (NCBI): domain Eukaryota; kingdom Metazoa; phylum Arthropoda; class Insecta; order Diptera; family Tephritidae; genus Bactrocera; species Bactrocera latifrons. The sequence continues at coordinate 111,166 of NW_017535630.1, read as the reverse complement.
GCTCGTTGTCGTGATGCGGGGGTATCTATTACTAGACGTATTCTCGAGGAGGAGGAAGATTTTCGACGATCCATCGATTCATAAGAGGTATACAGATCTTCTGCTATCCATCTGATGCCAATGCGACGATATTCACACATTATTTCTTTAACTTGTGACCGTCATTAACTGAGGTGGGTGAGAAGTTTTCAACGACTTTATGACTTCATGATTTCGTGTCGTTAAGAAATAGTTCCTACAAAATACACACTATTTGCAAAATATGTAGTGGGTAAGTTCAGATGAATGTATGAAACAACAGGCGCAATCTCGAAGTATTCAAGAACCATCCTGTAATTAGCCTGATAAATGATCTTTACGAGTGTATCAAATCACTGAGTGAAAGTTATACGAATAACTCCTTGCTTGCAATTGGCGTTGTGATTGTGAGCTCGGTGTGAACTCTGGCAGTTATTTCCACTCAATCATCACGCTAGTTGTATATTGTCTCATCTATTTTAATAGCAGAAAACTAAATATGCACGGCCCAACCAGAGAAAACAAAGTTTCTTACACAACTTCGTCTTTCACCGTTTAACCCAATTCAAGTTAGAAAACTCGCCATGAAAGTATTATTAATTTCTCTTTCCTCAATCAACCGAAAGCATGTGTCTCCGCAGAAAATTACCCAAAAAATACCGAAATTCCCCCGCCTCAATTAAAATGTCATCACAGCATTTCTTGAATTGCGATCGAGTGTCTCTTTTGCTGCCGCATATTGAAGCCGACAGCGCTGTCATAATTTGCCAAAATGCCACTTGAGGTGGGTAAACCGCTAATTGCTGCCTAAACACACGGCACACGCCGTGAAAGCAAACAGTTTGCGACATGCGTCAACGCATGACAAACGAAGAAAGTGAAATGCTTTTGTGCCTTTCACGGCAATGCAAAAATCGAAATGAAATGGGGCACGTAAAAAGCGCAGCAAACGCAAGAAATGCGAGCGCGTGGTGAAAGGGTTGTTGCAAATTGATAGTGACACGCTTTCATGCGCTCACGCACTCATTCACCTTTCACCGGCGCGCAGACGCTTAATACACGCGCAACACCTTGTAGTGATTAGCAATATTATTATTGAGGGAAGGAAGGCTAACCCTCCGAACATTTTTTGCACTACATAACTGTTCTTCGCTAATACGATAAATACAATGCGGAGAACAAAGCAAATCGAAGTCAATTTGCCAGACAGCAAGAAGCAGCAGCAGCGGTGGAATTGGTGAAAACCAATAACAACGCGCTGTTGCATGCAACAATTAACGCTGTCAATAAATGCGTGCAACAAATCGAAAATCAGCCACACGCAGTGACAAATTGCCGGCGAATGAGGGAAGCACAAGCGTTTGTGTTGCTGTTGTTGTTATACGCACAATCGATCGATTGATTCGCAAACAATGAATAAAGCGCGATTAAAGGTGAATTGCCAAAAATCGGCGAAATTTACAAGGCATGCCAATTGCGATTTGCACACGCGGCTGTGAGTGTGTGTGTGTGTGAGAGAGAGAGTTAGGGTGCGCCGCTTTGTGGATGTGTGTATATAAGGATTAAGGGTGTGAATTGGCGCATTAACAAAGGCAAATTGTTGTCTTACAATGCAAAAACAAAAAATATCAAACAACAATTACAAAATATTGACACTGTTAATTGTTACCCTCGCATGTTTTTATGACAGTGGCTTGCAAAAAAAATTCGCCACTAAGCTTAGGGTGTAAACCTGTTGATATTCAGATGTTCGGATTAAGATGTCAACGCGAGAGGTCATGAACTCTACGCTTTGCACAAAAAATTTTCATGAATATATTAAAACTGTGTCATCTCGCAATGCTTAGAAAAATCATCAGTAGTTTTGAAATTTTTATAGAACTCGCGTTCTCACGCCTTTGGGGCATTTGCATACGGTATTTCCCACTAAAGCTGTTGTTATGCGTTTTACTCATAAAGATTCTTTCAAATTAGACATTCTTTCAAATTAAAGATTCTCTTTATGTGCAGGCAGTCAGCCTCTTGGGCCTTTCTCACATACCTAATGCCTCTTTATGCAGCATTTCTGCTTCTTTATTTCATTGCCATTGTATTTGCTGGAACCCTCCACGCATTTTAAGGCTACTGTATTAATCTTTTCTTATTTATACCATACAGTGTATCCAGCATCCAAATAAGGGGTTACAAACATCGCTGTGGCACGTACACTGCACCACAAAGGCGAAAGTAAAGAAAAAAGGGTTCCTTGCGCACAAGCGTTGTGTGGCACAGTGACACGTTGTTGTGCAATATGAAGTTAAAAATCATAAAGTGTTTAGAAATATTGTTTTTTTTTTTTTCAAAATAGAGCTCTAACAGTACTGTTCAAAACAATTACACCAGTGACATTAATATGGGAGCCGGTGTGAAAATTAGACGATAGGCGTGGCACCGCCCACTTATTATTGAAATCACATATCTCGTGACCCGACCGACTGATTTCGTCTAAACTTAAGTGGAATTTTTTTTCATATTTCTATGTCGCAGTGCGAGATCGGACTACAACCACAGCTACATCGCATATAACACAGCTTAAAATTCCACTTAATCCTAAGGCAAATACCCAGGTCGCCAAGGTATTTGTTGGTATCAAAAAGGTGTGCAGTATTATGTGCTTTAATACCCGAAACCCTATCGACAGAAAGTCAATAAATTGAAGCGAACGATAGACACGAGGCATTAACCATCGTGATCACATTCGGTCTCATGTTTCAAGACCGCTTAAGAACTATTTGGAAAGTTGTTACTGACCAGGCGGTTTTGTCTCATCCGCCTAAACATTGCATCTTCTGTCTAACATTTGTATCGGCTGATGTAGAACGCTACAGTTCTGGACACGTGGAACACGGTTCATATCGCAACACGGTACTGAAAATTCGCTTGCTTCATTCTTGACCGGGCCGGATCCACAAACGGTCAGAAATATGTGAAAATGTTAAAGTTTCAGATGAACAATACGAGGGTTGCCTTTTATATTTCGGGATTAGAGGACAACAGCAAATGTTAATCATCGAAAATCGTTTTATTGTTTTTGAAAATATTCGCCATTCAGTACTATACGCTTTTACATGGGTTTGAATCAGTTATCGTAGCTCTCTAACTGTGGTGTTTCCAAAACAGGCGACCTCAACGCGTCATTTTATTTCCTTAGGTTCAGGAAGAAAGAAAAGTCATTATGTGCCAAGTTAGGTCTATGCGAATTGATCACTTATCAAATCGATATTTTCAGTGCTCAAATGTATAGTTATTTCAGCCGAGAGATCACATTGTAGTGGTGAAGAGACATCTCTATCCGCTTTCGGCGATTGGGTTTTCTGATTTCTACAAACTCAACTGGCAAACAAATGATGGTGTACCACTTAGAATCTACTGTGCTGCGTTGTTCTAGTGATATGGATGCAACATGTTTGGTTTTTCCAAAAACCGTGAAGGCATTTGCTTCGAAGTGCTTCATGCTCAAACAACTTTTGTTGGATTCAGCTCATCTTGAAACACCATACAGTCAATTAGCGTTGACTTACTTACTTTCGAATTCATACGTGTAAATTACCTCTCACGTTGTGATAGATGTGTCTCGAAGCATAGTTCTCGTATTTTTTTTTTTTTTTTACATTTCTCGCGACCAATCGACGCAAGCCTTTTTTTTAGCAGTTAACAAATTTTGTGGGATTTAGCGTTAAAAAATGTTCGTTCAATATTGAATGTATTCTGGTCTTACTAAAGCCTATAGTTTTCTCCATTTCAAAATAGGTTGCATGATGGTCTTGCAATATCAGTTTGCGCATAGCTTCAACTCTGCTTTTCAAATCTGATTTTGCACAAGTTGTACTAAATGCGTCTTAGAGTGATCCACGACTTTTGCTCTTTCTAGAATGCTGTGCAGCTTATGTCGAGGGCTTGAACTCTTTATTAAAAATTAATTCATGAATCTATTTTTACCAACTTTTTCCCTTACTTAAGACACTGTGCACACAATTTAGAATATTTCTTAAAAAATATACATATATACTATAATCTTTTCGTAAATTTTTTCCTTTACTCAAGCCACTGTGGAGCTTCAGTTGAGTACTTGCACGACATCTTTTCGTGTTATTTTAAAAAATGATGTAAACACAATGCAGACAGTAAAGTGAAGTGAAGGTTTGACATTTAATATCCTTTGTTGTGTGTCCTGTGTCCTCGCAAGCTAAGCAAATAAAGACACATTTGCATATATACATGTAAGCAGCAGTAAATGTCCTTCGACACAACACTTAATCTGCAAGCTCATTTTTCTTAAGCGCGTCCCCGAAAACTATTTAGCCGTCGCACAACAATCCAGCTTATAGGCTGCGCCCCGGAAGTGGCATGTCCTACCGTGTCAATCATATGCAAATTTGTCACACAATATTAATTAGAATATGAATTAATAGAGGAAATAAGCGTGAAATGTATTAAAAATACAGTTAGTGCGCTGCTGTGCTAGCTTCTTCTCAGCTTCGTACAGCTGGCGCGGCAGCTGAGTGGTTGAACCTTCGACTTTTTCGATTTTTCTTAACCCTTTCATACGGTGACAATTTTCCATTTAAGTCCGCTTCATTACATTTCAGCTTATTACTTTTAAATTGGGAGTAAACTGCACCCGTTTTAATGGCATTATATGCGAGTGATTCGGAATCGGAAAGCGTGCTGACGGACGTGCCCAAATTAACTTTTTTTTTGTAATTTTTTCTCGTTGAACTAAACTCGTTAAATTTTGTTAAACTTTTTTCGGTTATTTTCGGGTGAAATTTTAGTGCCGCCAGCTTGTTGGGTGCGCTTCGTTGGTAGAGGGGTAATTTTCGTTTGTGCACTAAACGATTTTTAATTTGCATATAATTTTGTGCCTCAATGCTGTGGAGCGGTGTAATTTTCATTTTCAAAGGGAAAGTGTTATTTGATCCGAACACACACACGATGGTTGCCAGGAAAATCACTAAAGCATATGTGCGATTGGAAAAAAATCGGAAATACACAAAAAAACCGAATAGATAATTAAAAACAGGAAAAAATGAACTTCGGCTGTACTGAAGTTTAATACCTTTCACAGGTGCAGTTTTTGAGCATAAAGGGTATAAAAAGATTTTTAACTTGATTTCGACCGGTCAGTTTGTATGGCATTTATATGATATAGTAGTCCGATTTTAAAAATTTTCTGCGAAATTATAGCGCTGTCTATATTTATCAGCAATGTCAAATTTCTTGAAGATATCTCATCAAATGAAGAAATTTTCCATACAAACACTTGTGTCCGATCGTGCAGTTTGCATGGCAGCTATATACTATAGTTGTCTGATATCAATGATTTTGACAAATGAGTAGCTTCTTAGAGAGCAAAGGACGTATGCAAAATTTCAGATCGATATCTCAAAAACTAAGAAACTACTTAGGGTATTTACTGACAGAAGAAGATGACTAAATCCACTCAGCTCGTCAAGCTGATCTTTTATCAACTGAAATGCAAAACAACGTATCATCAAAAAAATCGAAATTGAGTTTTTTATTGCTAACTATTCACAGACATGACTATATAATACCATATTGTAAAATTTTAAACTTCATCTCTCATATATAACTAGTATATAACCAATATATAGATATTTTATAAACAGAATGCACATTTTGTTTAATTTTTCGCCTACAAACTAATGAAAAGTGATGTTAAGTTATTTTACATTTTACGTAATAGGGTTTATAGGGCCTACAACGTTTTCTTTTGGGTTTTGCAAACCTCGTGGAGAACTTTAAAACGTACTTTGTTTTATTATTTTGGGTATAGAAAGCATAAAAAAATTCTATTCCTATTTCAAGAACTAAATTTTCAAGTTTCGCTGCTTTAACTTTTATTCTGTATTTGTTGTTGTTGTTTACACATCAGCTAATATCAAATAGGCTCTTATCACTTTCAGAAGATAGACAACTGTTTTCACTTTCAACTCGCTCATTTTCAGGTTTTTCACAGCTCAATCCCTGCAACTTCCAACATTAAACATATGCCTAGATATACTTGTATGTATATCCATTACATATGGTACACCATCGCATATCCTGTGAACATGTATTTTTTTATTTATTTTCCTTTTTTTGTCATCCTTTCGCTGCCTGACTCATCATCATCCTCACCGCCGCTCATCTGTTACATATGCAAATCATTTTCTTTTTTTCTCCCTTACAACATTTTTCCCCATTAATTTCAGCGATTTTTTCATTGCATTTGTTGAAATTGAAGATGTTTGCTGTTTCTGTTGTTTGTTACACGCACGCACATCTGACATTGACATCTCGACATCGTCAATTAAACGAGCGGCCATTTCTTGCTGATGCATCAAATGAGTAGTTTGGGTGTTGCGCGTATGCGAGCAGCAGCTTGTGGAAAGGGGTGTACAATGCAGGCAGCTGGAAGGAAATCTCTTCATACTCGTTACATTTGTAATTGATACTCTCTGCTTTACAGCGGTAGCTACTTAGATAGAGATACATAATCATTTAAGTACTTACATATATTTATTTAAATTTATGAAGAACTGTAGCAAAATGTTTGCTTTCAACTGAGTTGTATGCTTTTAACTAGAACAGCAGCACACCAAGGTGAAGAAGTAATCAAACTTATAGGCACATTTAATATATAATTCCCCTTTATAGCCCGGTTAGGATGAAAGTGAAAGCCTACTGGTGTCAGCATCAAGCCACGAAAGATGCGCCATACGGTTACTATAATATTTCTATCTTACTATAAGGCGCTCTTTTGACAGTATGACGCATATGATTCTACTTCTTCGGGGTTCTTGTTAATGCAGCTTCAGCTTAAAATTAACTGACAATCTTTCGCGATGCCAGCCTTTTGATTGGCATGCAGTGTATCACAAGCCACCTTTTATCATTAACCGCGTCCATGGCTCTTCTTTATTCATACAAGAGTTTAGAGTAGAAGGTCCGGATATAATTATAACCCGGTGTTGGATCAACCAAGGTTATACCCGTGCCGTAGACGGCCAATGCAAAGAAGAAATCAAAGCAAAACAACGGAGGACACTCAGGTGTTGGATCGGCCAGCTAATTCAAAAATGAACCTTTTAGGGATTTTGCAATCGGAGATTTCGAATCTAATCTAACCGCATCGCATAAAATTTTTTGTATGGTACATATATTATAAAGATTATCACTACATTTGTTAATAACAATTTCAAAATCCGATCCTAAACAATGTCGTATCAAAGGTAAGTTGCTTGCCAAATGAGTAAATTCGTTCAAAAGGTTCAAGCTAAGTCACAGAACAAGTGGACTTTGTTATTTCAAGCTCGAACCTAAAGCTCTTTTTCGCAGTACGGAAAAGCTACAACTCCGAAATGGGTTGTAACTGCAAAGCCGATGTGCTAACAAAAGAGGCACTTTTGCTTACTCATATCGAAATGGGAACTAGTTGGATACCGTTGCGTTACTTGCGTTAGAAATTATGGACCTCGCTTGTGCTTAGCAGGCATTGGCCCCGTGTGTAGATGCAATGTGTGAACTCTGTTTTAGACTAGAGTAGAACGCTGTAAATGTGCTGAACCCTTGCCTTCAGCAAAGATTTTACGGCACATTGTCTCATAGTTAGTTTATGAACACAAATTATTAAACTTGCGTGGAAGATGGTAAGATGAACACATCAAATCAATTTATTCTCCATTGTCTAGCTATTACAACACTGAGGTTCAAACATTTCGGCAGTCAAACCCTTAGTGAACCAGCAGACACAGCCGCTGCAACATATTTGGTATAGACTCAGAGCGCTTCGTCGATTTATAAGGGTCTTTATAATCAATATATAGGCTTTAAAGGTACCACAACGAAACGGCGTCCTAAGCTGTCTAAATGATTTTTCTGTGGAGATCAGCTTTTAAATTAATCTAACCGGGGAGTAAATAACTCGGAAAAAATCGAAATTTGTATCATATTTCTATATATTAGACATTTAAAAAGGTCTTACAAAAGGAAGATAAAACGTTGAACTTTATTACGAGAGTTCAGGTTCTGTAAAGATTATGTTTCTCGAGTTTCTTTCAACCTATGGTCAACATAACCAGCATACTGAGCGTACTATTCACAACAACATCACCCATCTTGAGACCCGGCATTCATTATTGGATAATATTCTATTGAATAGAACGTGTGCACGAAAACCGTGGAGAGTCGATTCGCAGCAACTCGCAGTAACGAGTGGAACGACTTGGCTCATCTTACGTCGAGATCTTAAATTGAAGGCTTACAAAATAAAGCTTGTGCAAGAACTGAAGACGCTTCGTTTCGTTCCATGGGCTCTTGAAAAGTTCCAAGAAGTTCCGACGTTTTCGAGCCAAATTTGTACAGCGATGAGGTCCATTTCTGACTCAATGAGTGAAAACTTGCCGCATTGAGGACAAAGGGTAACCTAAAGAGTTTCAAGAGCTGCCATTTCATACAGAAAGTAACCGTCAATGACTATTTTATGCCTGAAATTGAAGTTCGTGATCTCTTCGGCGTCTTTTGGTTTCAACAACACAGTGTCACTTTCCACACATCGCATCAGTTAGTGGATTTATTGGGAAAACACTTCGGTGGGAATATAATTTCAAGTTTTGGGTCGAACGATTGGCCGCCAATATCATTTGATATCACACCGTTAGAATTTTTTCTGTGGAAATATGTGAACTCTAAAGTCTATGTAATTCAGGCCTTGGACCAACACATCACATTTGTAATTCGCCAGTTACCTGTCGAAATGCTCGAACGAGTCATCCAAGATTGGATTCAATGGATGGACCGTCTGTGACCTGGCCGCGGGCCACATTTGATTGATTTGAGATAATTTTCAAAAACTAAATGCCAAGGAATGTTCTTTCGAATGATTTTTGCGTTTTTTCTTAAAAAAAAAAATAGGGAACCTAGAAATGGAACTGCTTTTATATACAGAATTTGACAGTGATTGGATCATTAAGTTTCTAGTAAGTTTTCAAACAAAATCAAGAAAACCGAGTGTAAAAATAAAGTAATAGAGCTGGTTAAACCGAGCGGCTATACTTAAAAAGGCTGTAACTTGAAAGCTGGTCGACTTCGAGACCGTGATTAAAAATTTTAGTATTTAACTTTTGTACGTACGCCACAAGTCACAATTTAGGGTTACCGAAAAAACCCTTACGTGTGCTTAATAAAGTTTGCGCATTCTTTTCGTTCGTCTTAACGAAAAAATTTCAAAGAATTGAGAATCTATGACAACAGTAAAAGAGACTACGGATATTTAACTCTGTGTTATAAAAAAATTATACCTTCATTTCAAAATCACTAAGAATTCTTTACCAAATATTCACTTTTAATAACCAACAATATTGTGGGCTTACAAAACCATTAATTTAGCTAAATTCACTGCGTGAAAGAATCCATTACGAGAAAGCTTTTGTGTTTTTACGAAGACAATATTTTAAGGAACACTTTTGTATGTGTGTAAATATGTATGTGGGAGTAAAATGTGTGACAAAAAGCGCAGAATGTGTTAATTCACTTCCGAGACCACAAAACGACAGACAATAAAAATGTACTTTTAATCGCCACCAAATCCACCAGATTGCCATTGGTTAATAACGGCGCGAGTCATTAAAGCAAAAACTTAAAAAAAAAGAAGGAAGTGGAAGACAGTGAGGAAATAGTGTTTTTGTCATAAAATAAAAATGAACTTAACGCGTTTTATGCGAAAAAGTCGGCATGTTAGTGCCCCTGTGTCCCCTCCAGCCGCTTAGTGGCGCAGCAATGGCGTGTGTCGCATGGTCGCTCGGTAAATGCATCATTAATCAAATGTCCAGCGAGTGAGCGAAGTTATTCATCATGCTTACGCTTTTCTTCTGCACTTTTCAATTTTTTTCAAGCGATTTTTCACAAAGTTTATTTTTTCGTAATTTTTTGCCTTTTTTGTTATTGAAATATTTTTTGTCTTGTGTGTGTTTTGCCTGCTGTTCGGCGACATCCTAGTTTATATTTGAAATTTACACCACCACTACACTCAAACATACACACATACACTATAACATACGGTTATGGTGAACATGAAAGTATAAAAGCAACAACAAGAAAACTCGCGCACACGCTTTCTTTGTTGGATTAAAACTTAGCCACCCTCTAATGGGGAATATCAATTTAGTCGCAGTTAAGTAGCAAGTTGTAAAATGGCAAGAAATTCTCCACATTTATTAGATAGCGACCATTTTGGTGAATTGCAAGTTAAGTATGTGTGTGTGTGGTTGTTGGCACTAACTGAGTTTATGTCGGTTGTAGTAACGGTAAATGATTGAGGTTTCATAAAACGACCAAAGGCATAAATCAGGATTATATTTCGGTGAATCATCAGTAGCTTATTGGTGTGTAAGGAATGGTACACATCAAGCGGTAAATGAAAACCAACAATTTTACTGTTATAAGATTTACTTGAAAAAAGAAAAAAAAAGATATATTCAAAAGTAGTCCGATAACGCTGTATCCGAAAACTGAGCAATTTCTTGGCGAGAAAAAAGTGTGTTCAAAATGTAAGATTGACATCTAGAAAATTGATGTTGATATAAGAATTCAAATTGCAGCTATTTTCTCCTTATTTTTAGCGTAGACACCGTGTACGCGGTTATAGCCGAGTTTACAATAGCACGCCAGTCGTTCTTTTCGTTGTTCGGGATTCCAAATGTAGCCAGGTCCTTCTCCACTTGGTCTTTCCAACGGAGTGAAGGCCTTTTTCTTCTTCTGCTTCCCACGGTGTGACTGTGTCGAGTACTCTCAGAGCTGTGTTTTCATCTATTCGGATGACATGACTAATGTCGTATGTCTCTTACGGCTCTTCGTCCCATCGACTGCGGTTTGTGACGACTGTTCGTTTGCTGACGGGAGGAAATATTTCATCTTGTCCTCGTTCACAACCAGACCCATACGCTACCTTATACAGCCGGAAGAAAGCAGAATTAACGGCGCGGTTGTTGAGGTCAATGATATCAATATCATCGACTTACGCAGTTGTACACTCTTCTATTCACACCTGCACCTCGGATTATTTTGTCCAGCAATAGATTGAAGAAGTCGACGATATTAAATTCGTCGAGCAAACTTTCGTCCGACCATGTTCTACGCAGACGCTGATGCATGCTCCCGATCAGTCCTTAGCCACGGTATTTCAACAGCTTTGACCGACAATCCATCAGCCATCATGCATTGACCGAAAAACGGATCAGAAGATAGAACAAAGTAACTTTGTTACACAACAATGCACTTGCACAGAAAGCAAAATTGTTTTAGGATACAATCAAAGACTTGACTGGTAGCTGTTATTAACACTAATCACGATATCCAAGACTTGGATTTTCGACCCTAGAAATAAAACAGACATATATTTCAAGATGAGAAAGCAGTTTAACGGCAAAGGGTCCAAACGGAATGACTCAGAGGCTGTAACACTATCAGGCGCATTTGCAATAATGAAGATGGAACAAAATTATCAATTCTATAGAGAGCCGAAAATAAAAAAGGAAGTAAATAAAAATCATAAAATCAGAAAGCAAATTGCCGAAGCTTGAATTATCGCCGAGTTCAGCGTTTACAGAGGGAATTTATTTACCAAAACACTATTTTTAGTCGAAAATTATGGTTAACTAATATTCAAACGTTTTCAAAAGTTTTTTTTTTTTTTTTTTTTTTTTTTTTTTTTTTTTTTTTTTTTTTTTTTTTTTTTTTTTTTTTTTTTTTTTTTTTTTTTTTTTTTAAATACGATATACCTAGAAGCTTGTCTTGTCAGAAGTTTTCCCCTTGATCAGATTCGACTCGGACTGCTTCATTTAAACAATTTTCCTAGCTTGGTATAGCCTTTTTCAAGTTCGTGTAAAGTTTAATCTAACAGTCGTTTATGCACCTCTGTTATTGACGATAACATCGAAAAGGTTAAAGTAACCTTGAGAATCCTCGCTTGGCATCAGAGAGCTAATAGAGGTTCTCGAAATCTCTTACGGATCAACTGAATACATTTTGACTAATGTTTTAGGTATGAAGCGTATCAATGCTAGACGCGAAAAGCCGTGAATGCACCATAAAATTCTAACTGATTTTCTGACTCAACATGAAACGAGGATCATCGCTCAGCCAATTCGGCTCACAGATAGATATTTTACCATAGATACATAGAGGAGCAATTTCATAATGGAAATCAAGAAAGATTTGATTATGATTGAGCTGAGAGATTTTTAATGAAATAGCATTATCTTCAATATCCACATAGTTGCAGAGTCAATCGGAGATAGTTAAGCCCAAAATCAGTATTTATATTTTTTTCTCATCTGATAGACTTATTTAAAGGTGCGGACACATTAAAAAAAAATATATATTTTTGATAACACAACCGCTTTCCCAAAAGAAATTATTTATTTTTATGTACGAGCTTCATGCTCATTCATACATACTCGTATCATCATGAAAATCCACTTGAAAGTCAACCTCAGAGGCATGTGCATTCTTTTGAAGTCAAAACCATGCATTTTAGAATATATTTAAACACTGAGACTTCGTTGCCGAGTATGTATGTGGGAACCTGCTCAAACAAATCCAATCCAGACTCAACAAAGACATTTGGATTTTTTCTTCAAATCACACTATTGCCTTACACATTTCATTTCTTTTCTGCATTTTTTGTATTTTATTTATATTTTTTTTTTTTTTTTTTTTTTTTTGTGAAATCGGCCTGCCTGATTGTATGGGTGCGCCATTGCTTGCGCAGCCGACAACGCCACAGTCCACCAATCGGTGCGCGGATCCGCCACCGAACTCAACTCAACTTACTTTTCACTTCGTTCAGTGTGACGTATGTTATGCCATTGAATGAGTGGCGCGTCGGTGAGTTGAGGGCAGTTGCCGCCTTGTTTGCTAAAATATAAAATTAAGGAAATTCGATTTATATGAAAATATAAAGGAGCGGCGACGACAAAGCACGAATGCGCTTCAACGGCTGAGCGGCTGACATCTCCAAATACGCGCTGATGACAGCGCACAAATCAGTGAAATCAGCGAAATCAGTGGAATCAGCAACGGCAACAACAACAGCAACAGCAAATATGGCATTGTAATGTTGAAGCGTAAAGTTGCTCGCAAGTCCTCACCTAACGGACGGCGAACGCGGCGCACACACGGGCATATATAGTACACGTGGGCATTTGTTGGTATGTGTGTGTACTCAATTCGGCGTACGTAGCACTCAGTCGTCCATGCCCTCGTTAAATGTGCCATCATCATCATCTCTTCGTTCGTTCGTACCTTTGTGGACGTCAACAGGATAAGGCAAACTTACGACGGCGCCACTTCTCCAGCAGCGCACATGTGTGTGTGCGTGTGTGTGTCCCTGTATGTGCGCTTGTTTGGAGTGGGAAAATGTAAATTCACTTCGATTCGCATCGTTTACCATTACCACCCTATTTTGGTGGAAAATTTAATAAATTTGCTTAATTTTGTCCACCAGTCATTTCGTTTAAAGCAATTGCTAAACGTTTTTATTTGCCTCCAAACAGTTTGTGGCTTCAAATTGAAAATTTTTCAGCAGAAAATAATAAGGTGTGTATATAAAAGTAGATATTTCCAAGTTAGAATAACAATTAAATGCAGTAAGGTAAAGTCAGTAAATTGAAGTAAAAATTCAACTCAAAATCTTACAGTTCTTACCTTTTCCAACCAAGGTATTTTAGCTGCGTGCAACACTCTAAACATTTTAACTGATAGCTCGAAAATGGAGTATGCAGTAGGTGCGGGGTTATACTTGTACTGTCCAGAGTTAGACATAAGGCGGCCTTTTAAGTTGCCGTACCACTGCAGTATATTTCCAGTAGAGGTCTTTGCTATTGCAAAAGTCGCTCAGATGGCTCTAAATACACCTATAGGCAATTCCAAAGTCAACATCTACGTGGACAGCCAAACACCAATCAAGGCGTTAACCTCGTACCTCATATCGGCCGGAAGTGTCTTGCGAGCAGGGCGGCAGTGGAAAGTGTTGGCAGAAGCAAGCAACTTAATTCTTCTGGGTGCTAGACAAAGAACGCATCGAGGGACCTTCAGTTGACATCACCTAAACTAGCCAGCTCACACACGATAGCGCACAGATCATCAACTGAGTCGTGTTTGCTGAAAACAAATCGTTCAAGCCAATGTTCCAAATTTCAAATTGTTAGAAAAACAGAATTCCTGATCATCGGCATCTGCTCATTCTCAAATGATGAAGATATATTTAAGGATAACCCAAAAAGTTTCTACAAAGCTGAAAAAGGAACAATGCAGCTCCATGAGACCATAAAGAACGTGGACACTGTAAGCGGTGACTCTACTCATTCAATGGCGACACTCAAAAACTGGTTTTAACGTGATCCCGTGTGAGGTTTTGATGAGCTACATAAAAGGTAAACCCGCGAAGAATGGTGTAGGAAAGGCGCTGGGTACGCTTTTTCTTACTCCAGATATTTAGCACAACTGTGAGACCACTTTACAGCAGTGTTTTACGCTGCTTAAACGCAATATTTAAGGATTTCTACATCCTTTGGCACCGACGACGATCCCCTGAACTACTGAGCACCTAAAGAGTAGCCAAGATATTGAACCTCACCCGTCGAACCGGCTCCGAAGAACGCAAGAACTGTGCTAAAGAGATTAATTCGATAGATTACCTGAAAAAAGAAGAAATATTCAAAAGGCTCTACCAATAATTACTCCGGTTTACCCCGCAAAGCAAAAAAACTGACGCTGCAAAAAAATTGATACTCCACCATAGCAACGAACATTACATTTGTCAGATTTGTACCCGTGCGACTTTTCTTTTGTTTCCGAACTTTGAAAAAGACTCTCGCAGAACAAAAATTATAGTTGAATGAGAAAGTTATGAACGCAACTGACGGGTTACAGTAGTTGGGCCAAGGTTGTCGAGTTAAAAGGAGACAAAGTTGTGAATCAAATCGCCACTTTTCGAACATTTTGGATATGCATTTGCAGGCTAAGTACCTATCAGACTTCTTTTGTACTTCTTCTTGGAATGTTAAAACATGTAATTGTGGTAGCGATGCCAGATCTCGAGTTTGTACTGAATTCGGACCGAAATAACTGACTGGTTCTTATTTTATCACTGCTAACATTGTACACGAGCCTTTGCATGCTTCTCCACGGAAGATATTAGATATTTTGTATGAAAAATTGAGTAAGAATGCGAACTACATATGCTGCAAAGCTCTTTTAGGAAACAAGCTCACAATAGCTTGGCTTTGTCGGTAGAACTTAACGATATGAAAAGGATTCTCAGATTCCGGCTTAAAATGACAGAAAAATTTGATGAAATTTTTGCAGAAATGTTACCTTCAAATGTACAGTTTTTGAGATATTGATCTAGAGTTTTTCACACACACTTTTTCGCAAAAAACTGCACACATGTCGGCATCACCGATGTCAAAATATTATTGAAACTATTAACTTTACCATTGAGCTGTTTAGTCAAAGAGACCGAAGCTCATATCGTTTTTTTTTTTTTTTTTTTTTTTTTTTTTTTTTTTTTTTTTTTTTTTTTTCTATTTTTTTTTTTTTTTTTTTTTTTTTTTTTTTTTTTTTGTTTAATATTTCCTATTTCCCTCTGACTCCAACTAGTCTTCTTTGACCTTTTTTTTCGTTTTCGGCAACGTTCCCACGCCACTTGGTTCTAAGTAACTGGAACGAACCCGGATTTTTATCTAGCTTAGGACTGTCAACTCGGCACCATGCCTCGAAACTACTTTTGGTATGTTTTCTGGCGAAACAACAACAACAAACATTCCTGCCATACAAATTAACTGACTAAAATCAATTTCTTGTAATGACAACATTTTATTTAATTTTATTGCAACATATCTTCACGAAATTTGGCATGAGCTATTTTTTAAGGCAATGATTCAATATCCGAGGAAATAATTTATATCGGATTGCTATAGAATAGAGCTGTTATACAAAGTGGCCGATAAAAATTGCGATAACTATATTTTTATACCATTTTATGGTACAGGCAATGCACCTTACATAATTATTATATTTATAAATGATGTATATAAAGATATATTATATGTATATATGTGCATATAAATATATATACAATATATATTCATATTATATGAAGTTATCCAAGCATGATTTCATATTAAAATACCAAAAGGTAACAAGAAATCAAAAATCAAGAAAATCAAAGCATTCCTCGAATATTATTAATACGACGTACGTTGCCAACCGCTGAAGCATTACCCCGACTCCTGCAACCGACTGACTGCTTATCATTACATTAAATTACATAAAGAAAACGCACAAAAGTAGGCAGTGCCTAAACGGCTTCAATGAGGATAGAAAAACAAACAGCTAAAGGCCGACCAAACTATGGGGAAAAAAATACATAAATAAATAAAAAATACAACAAAAATATAAAATAAAACAAAAAAAAAGGAAACAAAAATGGCAGGAAAAAAACGAAAGTAAATCCTTATAAGCGAAAATATTTGCCACGCAGTCGAGTGAATATTTTCTCATTTTATTTTATTAAGCTTAAATTTTCTTTGAAGTTTTGACATTGCATGAGGCGGATTTCGCTGCCTTAACATGCGAGCGGCTGCCGCGGAATACAATGCAATTTATGCGTCGTGTGTAAATACGAGCGATTTGGCTGCTGAAGGAACCAACTTTGGCTGCCCACACACACACGCGCATACCCACATGTGTAGATGTGTGTATGTGTGTATTTATTTTTTTATTTTTATTTATTTATTTTTTTTTTTTTGCTTTGATTATTTGCCGCCGATTTTGTTCGCGCTTCAAAAGAAGTAAATAACTTTTTTTTGGGCAAAATACACAAAGTAAAGCGGGAAAATGAAGGAAGTTGGCAAAAATGCGAGCAAACAAAAGTAAAAGCACACAAAAACAAGCCAAATTATATGCGGCTGAATGAAGTACGAGCAGGCAAACGCACACAAACACAATAATCTTTAAATACAGACACGTATGTGTGTGTGTGAGGTGTGGATGTATGCACGTGTGCAATGAAGGGCAAAAAGCACCCCTGGAAGGTGTGGCTAGCGCGCTTTGTGTTTTTGGGCTCTCATTTTTTCCACACTCCACACTCCACAGAAACACAAAAACACACCAATACGCGCACATAGAAAATTAAAATGTATGTTTGTGTGTGTATTAGCAGCCTACGGGGGTTAGCGGCGCGGATTTCACCCTCAGCAGTGAGCGGACCTACAAAGAAATGCCCAAAAGTGCGTGAAACTCACGAAAAAAATGCGTACAAAAATCGAGATAAAGTAAAATAAAGCAGCAAAGAGAACAAAAAACGGGAATATGGCAGCAAATAAGGTAAAGAATTTAACGAAAATCGCTGTGCGTTCGTGCGTGTGACGGCTGTTCGACTTTCTCAGCGCATTGTGTTGGCTGCCATGCACGCACTCAAGTCACACAAACACATACGACGCATACAAGCAAAGTTGAACGCAGGAAATTACTTTCTCGTTACAAATGAGAAATTTCTTAAAGTAGACGCACACACACATACAATCACTCAGCCACATACATACTTGGAAATATGCCTAAGTGCTTCTAATGCATGCCAGCGCAGCGGTGTCCTTGGCAGCGCCAGCACAGGTAGCAAGGGCCAAATGGCGAATTATCGCAGTTAAACAAATGGCGCGCAGAGAGAGCGCACTTAAATCCTGCGTCTCAACTGACTCTGTCGCACGCACTTCGTTGCAAGCAGCGGCGACGATCGAAAAATCAAACAGAGTGCGTTTACGTGTGTGTGTGTGTGTGTGTGTGTGACTGTCATAGGCCATTTAAATACTTCCAGCGAGTATTTTAGGTTAGCTATTCCACTGGAAGGACAGACTTACAAACACATACACACACACAGCGGCTAACTGCTACTCACCGGCAGGGGTCGATGAGACGGTGATAAGCAGGCACATTCTTTATAATATGTATATGTGTGTGTGTAACTCCCTTCAACCACCCAGCGCACACCACACACACACACACACACACAGAGCACTCACCACTCTCAACGCATTTTCGTAAATTCTAATTGGAAACGGATGTTTACCTCTAATTATGAACAAACGCGACTCACCGACAGCCTTTGAGTTAGTTACAACAAAACCTGTAATTTAATTGCAATTAACGCCAAAGTCGACAATATTCGAATGAAGCGAGTCGCCGTGAGCGGCGTGTACGTGTCCTTGACACAATGCGGCGGCAGCGCGCTGGACTGGACTGGTCCGCTTGCCCCAAAAGACACAACGCTTCGTGGCCACTAATTGTTGATGACAAATATAAAAGGTACAAATAATAGAACGAACCGAAAGACAGCAAAACAAGCAAATAAACTTGTGAACAGCGCGAACGTAAGGTGGGTAATTACTTTGTGAATCGAGGAAATTGGGCGAAAGCACAATTTCGGAATTTTAAATAGTCCACAGCGGGTTGTGGTGGCGAGTTTGATGATTTGAGTGTGAAGAAAGAGTAGCAGAAGAAAGGTAGCTGTTTGATAAGGTCGAGCGGTAATCCTTAAATTTTGCCTATAACGGTATACGAAATGTGTTTCTAGTTCCAAAAATGATAATAACTTAATAAACAAATTTTGAAAAACACATTTTTTTTAATAAAAATAAACAATAATTATTCTCAAAAGTTAGAAAACTGATCCATTCACAAAGTGTTTTTTAGAAAATCAACTAAACGCATTTAGTTTAATGTAATAACAAAGAATTTAGCTTTATTATAAAAATACTAGTACATCATTATTTTCTAAAAATTATTTTA
This sequence comes from Bactrocera latifrons, assembly GCF_001853355.1. Taxonomy (NCBI): domain Eukaryota; kingdom Metazoa; phylum Arthropoda; class Insecta; order Diptera; family Tephritidae; genus Bactrocera; species Bactrocera latifrons. Next base: position 92,260 of record NW_017535630.1, on the reverse strand, counting down.
AATAAATTCCAGTCGAGAGACCCGATTTTCGAACGCTTTTTGCAGCCCTTTAGACAATAAGTCAGTAATAACGCACCGAATATTCACTCCTTAGGCGTCAAACGTTTCAGGCGAACTGTGTAGAGAAGTGACTTCATACAACTTCACAAAAGATAGTGCAGCGATTTTAAATCGCCTGATCTTGGATGGACCGTATGTCCATAGAGTACCCTAAACAGTGACTTTTAAAGATGTAACGGTGTCACAACAACGGCCTATTGATTGTCATCACTCCAAATGCGAAAATTTTGTTTATTTATTATTAAACAGAAAATGAGTTTGATCGCTGAACAAAATGTTCCTGTGAAATCCGCACCATTATTTTAGGAATAAATTTGCACGATTTCTGAACGTTGTTCCCGGGTAAGTAACATTTGTATAAAATGGCCAACCGAACTGAGTTTAAATCAAATAATAACTATCAAAAGAAACAAATCCATAGAAAGTATTATCAGCTGTTAAATCATGATTGGATGTCAGAAAGTGTTTGCCATGTATTTGGTGGGATTGACAGAGGATCAGTTACCATGAGCTGCTCCTCTACTGTCAAACTCTAAATTCTCTGCTGCTAACAATTGGGTCGACTGAAGGAAGCAATCCAGAAACGGACAACATTCGTTGTGTTTTTACGTGAGTACCTGTCGACGGCCTTAGCCTACTATTCTTAAAAGCACATAGAATGGAACAAGCTTTTTGCAAGTATTATTTGATTCCAATTGGTCATAACGAAGGGATATCTTTTACACCTTGGTCGATTTCGGAGCCGACCTGAACTTGACTGTGCTGTGGGTGCGGCACCCGTCCGTAGTACGACTACACTCGGAACTGAATTTTCAATTCAACCTGCGTTTAGGCTTAAACCACAAACCCAATGAACAGACCAAGGGCTAACCGCTCCCCGTTGTACCAGATTAGAGTCTTCGGTCAGACCTTGTAGCTTTTGCAACTACCAGTAGATCACCTATCAAACTCAATGACGACGCAAGCCGAATAACAGACATTGTGCATATTGGATTTTAGTCGCCTCTTTACGGCGGGCAAATTCTACCACCAACCGGTCAGCCAAAAGTCGTTCGTTTTGGAAAATACCAGAAGAATTGAGTTCCGTCAAGGCTATGCCATACATGAGCGCGATCTGTGATCCAATTTGTTTACAACACCTGCTTAAGTTGGTACCCCTAGGTAGTGCGTTGCGATTTTTCAAATGGATAAAAATATCAAACAAAGAATTTGTCTCAAATTCTGTATTTCGAATAGAATTTCGTTGCGGAATCGTTTTGAGTGTTAGAAAATGTTTACAGTGATTCCATTTTATCAAAAACACAAGCCCACGAGTGGTACAAAGCCTTCAAAGAGGGTCGAGAGATCATTGAAGACATGCCTCGTTCTGGACAACCTTCGAAATCTATTATTAAAAAATCTAGTATTAAAAAAGTAAAGGATATGGTGCTTAAAAATCGTTAGCCAAGTGTTAGAGAGATGACATTTGAACTCGACATCTCTCGTGAGTCCGATGACTTTGGTGGATATTTTGAGTGTGATCTTGCTCGACTCGTCCCGATAAAGCTGATTTCTTTTCAAAACGAGTACCGTAGAAATCTCTTTGAGCATGCTTGATCGTTCGAATGCCTATCCCACATTCAAGAGAAGCCTTATAAATGTCGATGAGACCTGGGTATATGAGTTCGAATATATCAGAAATCAAGGTGAAGCTAATTGTTTTTTAGATACTCGTGGTTTGGTGCATCATGAATTTGATCGATATATGTATATTATGTTATTATATTATTTTGCCTTAATAATTCAATATTTCATGTTTGTCTGATAGACTTGAAAGGGGTGGACTGAATTCTCTATAGTATAGATAGGCTGAGAGCTGATTCGACTTTAAAAGTTGTTGTGGATATTCCATATTTACAATATTTATTTGAAGAATCTACCTTAATCCTTAAACCTTAAAACATAAATACTCTTCATATTATTATACTCCAATACACATTTAAATGCCAATTCCACCAATACAAAGGTAAAAAATGAAGGAATGTATTTACAATACAAAAATCCACAAATAATCCAAACGCTGCTGCTCTCTTTTCGATTGCCAGCAATTTGAAGCATTTGCGCTGCTTCGCCGCTTGTTTTAACTGTCAACGCCGCGCCAAAGCTGCTAAATAATGCCGCCGACGTGGCCAACAGCAAATTTGAAAATTAAAAAATAGCCACGTCCTTGCGCCGCACGCACATTTATGCCGCCCTCACTGAAGTCCGTCTGTCTTGACACTCACTTATTACAATTGCGCACCGCACCGCCCTCGTAATTAACGCCAGCACCACCGCCTCTGCCTCCGCCACTCACTCATTCAACCGCAACTGGTCTCTGTTTTATTTCATTTTCGTTCGAGCGCTCGGCCAGCTTCTTCGTGTGGACCAAATAGTTGACGACGGCTCATTGTGATGCTCGCCATAATTAGATGCAACGGGATATTATAATTGGTGTTAAATTGCGGTGTGTTTTACGACTTACGGCTATAAAATACCAGGAACAACAACAACAGCAACAAATGCGAATAAAAGCAATGAAATATTGTGCGGCTTACCGCATGGCTTCTTGCGTGTTTTTGTTCTGGGTGTAAACAACATTTCTTCTTCTTGTTAAACACTTGTTAATGATTGCCGCTTCTCAGCGCCATTATCGGAATTGGCATTATGCCACCTCCTCGCCATCCTCATTACACGAAATTCATCTTCAAGGCTGCTGCTTCTTATTATTACTTTTTTCTTATTATTATTTTTTCTCCTTCCGTTCCATCGAGAGCTTTGAATAGCATGGCTTGTGTTTTTCTTGGCTTCAAGTGGCTTAGCTCATGTTTTTTTTTTTTTTTTGTAATTTTTTTTTCTTTGTAGAAATTATGAAGTTTGCTGGGTCATGTAGGAAGAGACATACATTTCTAATATTACCTTAATTATTTACACAAATGTTAGAAGAAATGTTTTAACAGTGGGAATCTCTTTAAAGGATCTTAGCAGCATTGGCATCTTAACGGTTAAAACAAAGTGTATAAGGAAATTAGATACTAATTACATATATTTTTACTCTATTTCAGGGAGATCAATAGCTTCACAGCCCCTTGAAAAAGGCTGGCACGCATTTGAAATCAAGTATAAGCTAAGAAGACGAAGTGGCGTGAAGAGGTCAAGGTTTGAGAAATTATTAAAAGAATTGCATAACTAACTAAGATAACTCTTAAAATTGTTTATCTAATAAATTATTAAAACACTGCGGTACTTCTTCAATACATGGAACTTAAGGCCACTTCTTGTTCGAAAAAAGTAGCTAAGCAACATTTACTCTTCAAGGATGTGGTTTAAAAACATATTTTTTTGAATAACTCAAAGCCCTCTTCAGAAAGTAGGTAGCCACCTATTTTGGTCTGAGCTAAAGGTATTGAAAAGTCATTGTCAAATAAATAAAGTGAATGTGGGAAACGAATCAAAACTGAGAATTGATTCCATTCAGATTATAAGTAGTTCCATGTTATATTTTTCTTGATAGATGAAGTTCACAAAATTCACTCACAAGTATTTTGGCTACAAAAAAGTTTTTAATTTGACTTCTTGACACCTGTCGTTGTGATACCTAGAACTCGTAGGTAAAAATCAATATGACCGTCGGATATCGACAAAACGCCTAAAGCCTGATATAATGGAATAAATCAGAGAAACTTGATCTGCAATCGTACAATTTTTCTGAAAAAATTACTATTAGTTACTCAACTATTGCTTCGGCACCACACCATTGGATTCAAGAATCTGTCGGCTATTGCTGCTGCCACCGAAGTGGATTTCAAGGAGTCTGCTTCCATCGAGGATCTCAGCAACCCCAGTTTGTTGCTGCTGCTGTTGCCTCTGCTCCTATAGTTGGTGCTAGTGTTGCTGCCGAAGAAAAGGAAGAAGCCAAAAAGTAGGAGTCGGAGTCCGAGGAAGATGGCGATATGGGTTTATGTCTCTTCGACTAAACAACTCAACCCTAAAGTTGATATCAAATGAAATCACGACTACGGAATCACTAAAAATGTTGTAGAAGCCTTTTGGTAAGTATATTTTATCAGGAATACAAGTATTGAATGACACAAAGTGAAAGTCGAAAACGTTTCCCATTCGATGCATCCATCCACCTCTGTTAATGATGATAACATTAACAAAATTGAGGAAACAGTGCTTCAAGATCGTTGTCATCAAAGATACATCAGAGGATGTCAACACTTCTTGTGGATCGAAATCAACACATTTTGATTATCGTAATGTTTGGTTTCATATGAAGCGTATCAAATCAAGAATCGCACCAAAAGTTTGGAACCCTTTGCACAAACGACATCGAGTAGAGTTTGCAAAAGAAATGCTTGGCAAAATGAGTTAGCTGAGGGACCTACATCTAACGAACGACTTATTACTGGTGACGAGACGTGGTTTATGAATACAACATCGAAACTGTTCAACAATATAGCATGAATCGCTAATGAATTCTTCAGATATTTTAAATGTATACGCTTGTCATTTTCGGATTTGAAGAAAAATGTTCACTCGGACGAACGTATGAAACGACATGGCGCATTTTATACACCAGGCGACATCGCTTCGTTCTATCGACTCTAGCAAAATGCCAAGAAGAGCCGACGTTTTCGAGCTAAATTTTGTTCAACGATGAGGCTCATTTCTGGCTCAATTGAAAAATAAGCGAAATAGCCGCATTTGGGATGAAGTACAACCTGAAAAGATTCAAGAGCTGTCATTCATCCAGAAAACACAACGCTTTGGTGTTGTTTGGTGCCGGTGCAGCCGTCGGTACATATTTTTTCAAAAACCATGTTGGTGAGAACGTAACCGTCAATGGCGACCGTTAAAGCGCCATCATAACCGACTCTTTGATACCTGAAATTGAAGCTCGTGATCGCAGCGTCAATTGGTTGCAACAAGACGGCGCCACTTTCAATACATGGACTTATTGAGAGAACACTTCGATGAGCAAATAATTTCACGTTTTTTACCGATCAATTTGCCACCAAGATCGTGTGATAACACACCGTTAGACTTTTTCTTATGAGATTATGTAAAGTTTGAAGTCTTTGCGGACAATGTCGCTTCGATTCAGGCGACAGGCAATCTGCAGTCGAAATGCTCGAACAAGTCATCGGAGATTATGCTCATCGGATGAACCATCTGAGACGTAGTCGCGGTTAACATTTGAAAGAGATAATAGTTAAGAAGTAAATGCCATATAATGTTCTTTCGAATGTTAATAAGACTTTCCCCATTAAATTTGAAGTTTCTGTGTGTTTTTTTTNTTTTTTTTTTTTTTTTTTTTTTTTTTTTTTTTTTTTTTGTTAAGTAGGGACCTCGAAATGGATCACACTTTATATCCATGAAAATATACAGTGGCATTATTTTAAACTCCTGCTTACATGCGGCTCTATTACAAATTCAAAAAATGCCAAACATCTATTCTAAAACAATCGGCTTGTGATGTAAGTGAGACAGTGCAACACAACACACAGATTACAACAACAGAAAATAATGTAAAGGAAAACAATTGAAATGCAAATGCATCTAAACAATTGAAATCACTCGAGAACGCATTTGAAAGTGCGACTCCCGGCGCACGAAGTATAGAGGAGGATACCTGAAAGCCGGTGCACGACCGCACATTCAAACCGCTAAGCGAAAATTTGTGCAAATTTATACTTACATATGTAAACAGGTATGTATGTATGTATATCTCTATATAGGTAAATATATGCACAAGTATATGTGTACTTCATGCAAATATAAGAGGAGAGAGGACGTGCGAATTCGCCAAGGTGAGTGTGATGATTTTCGCTTAATGCACTTCCGTTGTGATTGAGCACCTCAAATGGATGCAGTAATACTGCAATAACAATAAATGCAAAAACAAATATATGTATGTATGTATAAATTTTGCATAAAATACAGCTATCAACAATCACAGCAACGCGCGTCGAACGAAAAGTTTTATTACATTTTGCCAAACTGATTTGCATTCGCCTATGATACAAAAGCCCGTACACCATAGGCCTGCAAAAGGTGAAAATGTTGTTGTACCCCTTATTCACTTCACCGTATGAGGTGTGAACATTTCGAATTGTTGCTAATTTGATTAGGGCAACAACAACACAGCGGTAATGGCTACTGTTTAGGTGAAATTTTCAACACACAGAAAGCGGTTAGAGAGTGCGGAGCAGGGCGAGGGCTGGTCTTGTGGAGTTTTGCAAACTTATGCAAATTGTTATTTTGTTTTTGCTTATTTACACAAATCCTGTTAAACGTAACAATGAACGGTTGTTTTGCCGACGCGCCGTGTTCATTGCGGTGTGCGCTCATAACTGTAATTTTCTCAGTAGGTTTCGATTTGGAAAAGTGAAAGTGAATTTTAAATAATCCGTTTTGCAGAAAAGTTAAGTTTGGGGTGTGGTGAATTTTCTTTACACTTAACGGATTGGACGAAACGGCGATTATGTTGTGTTAAGCAGAGCTTTGGTTTGATTATGATTTTAAACAAACGACAATATTAAGGAATGTATATAAAAAGTGACCGTTTACAAAAAAATCCAAAAGTAAATTTCGAATATAGGTTCGCGGAGATAATAATTTTTATTATTAATAATATTATTATTAACTCGGCGAAGTTATTTTCGAAACTTAAGCCATAAAAGAGTTCCGAGAGGTCTTATGTATAATTCGACCGACTTTTACAGAAAAAAATTTAGTTTTTAATTTAAAAAGTTTTATTTTTGTTTTTAGTTTCCAAATAACTTTCATATAATTCATATTTCCAACAGGTGGCAACAACGAACAATTGAAATTTTGCGAAATTCAATTGAAAATTATAAGCTTACCTTTTAAAAACCGACGAAAAAGCTTAATTAACCAAAAAGAATTCCAGTTGAAGTTACTTCATTCATCTAAATCGGTTCTGATTAAATAGATATGTAAATGAAACTCTCTCAAATTCCGTAAAACATCGCGAAACTTTAGCTCCAAAACTCGCTTTTTATACAGTTAGTTTCATATTTTACCGTTAAGTCATTCCCCGCGATGAACAATAGTCTATGTTAATGGAGCATTTTCAAGTAAACGAATGGAAACCAATATTCGACGCGTTTTATCGACGAGTAAGACTGGTTAATGGTTGAAGAGAAAACAGGGGAAGAGGATGATCTTTATAAGATCGAGTCTCAATAGTCAAGGCCCCACACTGTGTGCAAATACTAACTAATGGAAGCTAATGAAACACCCTGTAACGAGTTATCATTCTGAACAGAAGTAAAAACAAAAAAACTTTAAAATGTGCACATCTGAACAAATCCGATCCAGACGTGCAAAACAAATGCAAAAAATATGACGTCATGACCTTCATCAAATACTTTTTGCCACCCAAATAATTCTCTTCGTAATAGAAAAGAAGCTCAAAAACAGTTCTATAACATTTTCACCGAATCCGTATTTCAGTATTTATCCGTATTTATTGAAACGATCGTTACAATACTTTAAAAACTTCCAAAATAGGCTCCTTCTACGTCGATGCAGAGCTACCAGCGTGTTTTAAAAACATTAAAGGCGTCACGGAAGGCATTCTTCGTAATAGCCTAGAGAGCCGAGGTGCATGCTGCTTCGCTTCCCTTTGTCGTCTCAAAATGCTCGGCCTTTCATCGGCCTTTTCAAGCATGGAAGCAAAAAAAGTCCGGTGAACCATATCTGGGCTGTATGCCGGCTGCGGAAGCGTTGGGATGCCGGCCTTGGTTAGGTAGAGTAACTTCCAATCGGCTGCTATGTCTTTTCGGACCCGATTGACTCTTCGTTTGAGTCTCTTGAGGACTTCCACGTAAAACTTCGCGTTGGCGGTTTGTCCAGGAGGAAAAAACTCATAGTGGACTGTGCCTTTGACGTCAAAAAAGACAATGAGCATCGTTTTCCCTTTGAATTTGCTCAGCGACCTCTTCCCGGCGCTCCAAAAAGACCTGGCGCCATCGAAACACGCCACTTCTTGCTAAAGCAATAACTGGATAAGTCAACTTGATCATATCAAACGTCTCTGTCAGATTTCACCGAGTTTCTCGGAACCGCCAATATCGGAATACCATCGGATATCGGCGCTGTAACGGTCGTCATTAAATTTCTCTTCGTCCCAAACGCGGCAATTTTGCTTGTTTATATACCCATTTAGCTTGAAATGGGCCTCACCTGAAGAAAAATAACATGCCAGCTTGACTCGATTCGCACGTGATCTGTCAAAAAAAGACTATTGAAAAAGTATCTTTACTTGGATCACTCGTCATATAATGCAATTATGATGGAAATTACAGTTTAAATGCAAGCGAAGTTACCGTTTTGTCTTTACAATATATATTGATCACAACGATTTGTATAGCCTTCATCCCGTAAGCACATTTCTTGTATACAGAATAAATGGAGGGTCATTTTCCTAAACCAAGCATCTCAAAAATGTCTACTTTGAATAAGTAGAACATCTGTTTGCTAAATTATATTGTTTTTATACTAATTATTTCCCTTTTCCGTGCCCTGATCTTGAACAGTCAATCTTAGCACACTCCTAAACATTTGAGTTCCCATAATTATTATTTTAAATATATTTTAATTATTCCTTGATTTAATATTCTCAACACAATCTTTATGAAAGCGTCAAATCTACATTCCCACGTTCTTCTAAACGAAATGCCAACACAAATGCACAAACATCAAACGCTTTAACTATGAATTCTTTCACATCCTCGCTGGTCTGATCTGAATCCGAGCACACTTTTTTCACTTTCAGCGTCGGGTCCATCAATTCATTTGCATATCAAGTTTTCTCATACTCACACACACATATGCATAAAAACTAACTAGAAACACGCACGAATGTCCTTGCATAATTGTTTCCTTCGAAACTTCTTTGTTTGACAGGAAGTCCTGCTTGTATTGCGCGCATCCTTTCTTCGCGCGCAACGTGCCCTTTGCTCAACTCTTTTCTCTTACAAACAAGACAACAAAAGATACTTAAGTGAAATCGGTTTCCTTGCAGTCTTAAGCCACGAAACGCAAACTCCACACTTCACTCTAGAAAGTATGTGCGTGCGTATGTGTGTGTGTGTGTGTGGCATGTACATCAATGGGAAGTGTTGAGTTGAATGAACATTCAATAACGACAACGTTGTCCTTTTTTCATGCTCCAACCTTTTGTTATTTTAATTAGGCATACACATTATCATTTCCATAGATTTTTGATTCACTCTGACGCAGACTTCATAATGCATTCGAGGCATTGATTTCAGGCTTTAACGGTAGGTAAAAATAATATTTTGATATATCAACTTCCGCATTTTGTTGGCAGCTTACCTTTAATGAGTTTCGAAAACTTTAGAGAGTTTAGTGTTTGAGATCGGTGCTAAGTGATAACACATAGCGAGCGTGAAGAGCGTCAAAATGCTCGGAACTAGGTAATGAAAGTGGCTTTTCGAAGCAAATTAGTGCATATTACAAGAATATAAATTGAAGCCGATCCCGTTCAATATATGTACTGATCTAAAAAAGAATAATATTTGGTACTGTGAGAAAATTATTGGAACTAATGGATACTTGGAAAATTTTAGTTAGGATACCTCTTATTAATATCGCACTGAAAATTTAAAATTTTGTAATTTATTTTGAAAAGGAAAAAATACAACAAAAATACAACCACAAGTAAGCAGTGTTAACCAGAGCAAAAAACACATACAGACGAAAAGTTTCTTATAATTTTTTTTTGTTAAAAAAAAAAACAGAATTCTTCCAAAAATTTTTTTCTCATATAAAACATTAAATATTTTATTAGAATTTTTTATTGTTACAAAACTTACTATACACTATTGGCAAGATAATTCTGTAATTTTTATAAAAAAAATATTTTAAGCTCGGCCAATGCGACGGCATTTCCAGTGAAACCTCGTAAAAAAAAATGAACCCGCATTGGCAGAATAACTCCTTACAGAATCGTCTTAAGTGATAAAATACGTATTTTAGTTAAAACCTGAACTTAGAACTTGGACGAGAGACAAAAAAACAGAAAATTGGATTTTTGGCAGAAAAATTAAAATTTCAGTAAAATATTCGCGATATTTCTTTTTCAAATAGTTGTAATCGAAAAAAATCCTTCGTCAAAGTCTTTAAGAATTGTATCTTAGTTCTCGCAGCTTCGAGAAAAACGCGTTTAAAGACGGCGCTAGCATCGAGCGCACAAGTTCTCAAGGCTGTATCTCCGAAACTATTACTTGGATCAACTTGAAAATTTAGAAAAATATTCCAGAGGTGCATATATAAATCTTCGAGTTTTTGAAACCCCTAGACCAATGTAACCTCATAAGTGAAGATAGTTCCCGGTTTCGACGGACGAAAATATTGGTCAGAAATGGTAGTGTTTTTTTATTTTGCATACTTCAGTTTTCATTCTGAAAAGCATTCACACTTTGTAAGTGCAAATACCATCTGATCAAATTTGAACCAGACTTAATCGCGCGCATATGCTGAGTTGATAAAAACGTACTTCCAAAATTGGTGCAACTTTTTTATGTCCATGCGAACTTTGATCTCCATATGGTAGAACTCAAAGATGTTTTTTATCATGTAAAGAAAACTTAACTTCAAGTTTGGTTGACATTTTGTGTGTTTCAATGGAATAACGACTACGGCATCGTTGAAAATGTTTCAGAAATATTTTGGGGAGTCTACTTTATCATGTGCGTGAGTACCTGAGTGACAAAACACATTCAGTGAAGGTTATGAAGTCATCAAAAATTTGTCTCTTGGGAGTCGTTAATAACTTAAACATCGAAAAAGTTAAAGAAACACTGTTTGGAAAAGATGTCAACGTCTTTTATTGATCGACTCAACACACATGGCGATTTGAGAGGTGCTTGACAACTTAGCCCAAGACCCTTCATTCTGCAAAAGATGACGAAACTGAAGAAGAAAAAACCAAAATTCGCTAAAAGCACTGGAGGTTATCCCAGACGAGTGTTATAACAAGTGTACATAAAGTGAATTCGGCGATGTTTACGATAAGTGAAATTATTCAACAAAAAAGTTCTATTAAATTGCGGAATCAAATTTCTAGTTCCAAAAATTTCAGAATGTTGGAAAAGGCCTTCACTGTTAACGGTTTGTCGCGAGCAAGTATTTTTCATTGGTGCAAATTATTCAAAGTGGGTCAAGAACGCGTTGACGACAAACCACGTCCAGGACGGTCTCCAAAATGAACTGATCACACTGAACTCAATATGTCAATAAAATAAAGGAATTGGCTTGAGAATCGAAGACTAACTGTCACAGATCTTATTGGCATCGTTGGAATATCGAAAGGATCACTGAAAACTATTTTAAAAGATCATTTGCGCCTAAGAAAAGTGAAAGCACTCAATTCTTTCGAAAAACAGCAAGCGTTAACGACAGTGAACCGATGCCTGCCGACTACCAGGATTTCATGATTTAACTCCGTGTAACTTCTGTCTATTCGGCAAACTCTAACGATCGCTCCGTAGAAACCGTTTTGAGTCAATTGAATACATTAAATGTGAATCGCTATTTCTGAAACTGACTTTAAGAACTGTGTAGATAATAGAAAAAATGTACTTACTTTACTTACTTTGAGAGTGAGGACACAGGTTTTGATGCATAAATTAAGAATTTGAAAATTATAAACGAAGTCTTAATACATTTTTATCGAAGTCAGTTCTGCTCAAAAATAAAGGCTTAGCAAATTTTCATCACTTTCCGCAAGAAAAGCTTAAAAAAAACTTGATTTGGTTGTGATTTTCTGTTCCAGCATGATATTTAGAAACTTTTACTGCTTAATATCTCAAACCAAGTCCAAATAAGTAATGAATAAATTAATTTAATTTTGAAGAGAGAAAGAAAAAATTCGACTTGATGCTTTCGAAGGCCTTTGTATGTTACTTATATTGATATATTGATCTTATGCTACTGAAAAGCTTTTAATTCAACTATTTGCATAGTAAGTCAGCCAACTTTAAACACTATAAAGTAAATCTTAAACAGCAAAAGCATGAAAGCTCAGAAATAGCAGCTTTCATGGATCAAGGGAAAGTAAAGCTCAGCAATAGAAGCTTTCATTGTACGAAGAACATTATTCAAATTAAATGATGAAATGGAAAACTTTCCGACGGTAAAACGCCGTTATGTTTATTTGTAAACGTTCCAATACCAGTATTCCGCTTAAATCAACTGCGGAATGATGAAATTCAAATGCAATCGTTTCTCAGCGAAAATATTGGAAAAATTCACTTAAAGCCGCAACATAAAATTACTATAAACAACCATATATTATTTCTGTAACATTTTGCCCTTTTTCGCTGCCATAAATCACACGAAATTATGAAACAATATGCAGGGATTGTTCACCCTTACGAGAACACTACGGTTGCTGCGAGCACTCATACACACACAGACACGCAGGAACTTGTTCAACTTAGTCGCCACTGGATTCGTAGCTTGCCACAGTCGTGTACAGTACAACGGTCGTAACAAAACAAAAAAACACTAAAACAACAACAACGAAGAAGAGAAGATCACATTTTGTTTAGCAATTGTTGTTTTGAGACATACACACATACACATGTATTTGTATATCGTGTATAGGTGAGTTTGCGGCGCTGAGGCAGGAAGTGTGCGGTGCAACAACGGGCAGTGGCGGGAAAAGCGTACTAAATCCGTTGAATATTGTGTGAGCATATGCAAATTAATTTTTTTCCTGTTGTTTTTTCCATTTCCAAACAGGACTAACGGCAAGGCTTAGCTGTGGCGAGCTGATGATGTCAGGGCTGCCTGGTTGGGTGGGTAACTCCGCTACGTTTGCATGTTCATAATGTTGTTGTAAATAGCAAAAAAAAATTTAAAAATTATAAAAAATGCTATTTTAGAATATTAAAAACATTATTTGGGAATTATATTTTTTGCATGATAAAAACAGCGCTGAAGGAATAAATGCAAATAATGCAACAAATTGTAAATCTATTGTTAATGATGTATGTATGTATGTATGAGGAACCTTGAGAGTGACATTAGTAATTTTTCATAATTTTTTAAATATTATATATATTATATATGTCATTTATAGATATAAAAAATGTTCATTCGAATACTAAAATATGCTTAGATTGAAATCTGCTGCGAAATAGACACATTTAATCAGAATCGCGTTTCCGAAAACTCAAAAAGCTGCCTGGCTGATTTTATGTTAAGCTGTGTGCCGAATGATACCACTACACGGAAATCGTACCAAACATTTAAAATAAGAATCCTAAAACGTTTTAGCAAGCTTCTTTTAGGTCTTTGGAAGCATTTATTTTTTCTCTGATGTCTCATACAGTTTTTCCTGACCATTTTCTTCATTGAGCAAACACAGGAAGATCATCAGATCTCTGCAACAACAAAGGCGGGCCAAGTTTTTCAAAAAATGCGCCAGATTACTGAACAAGCATTCTTAGGCCCTTGGAAGCCATGTCTTTGCAAACTGAGGAAAATCTCAGAAAGAAGGGAGGTCAAAAGCATTCTTGAACCACAAAGCGAAAACCGAATTTAGCAGAAAAACATAATAATTTGCTGAAAATCATTGACTTTCAGCTTTAGATTCCACGTCAATTCCATATAAACTAACATCAAAACCGGAAGATTTAATTCTTTTCTTACAAAACCGCAACTCTAACTTATTGTTAAGCTTGCAACCGAGTTTTTGGAATCATCACAGAAACTTATTCGAATATCACAAGAAAATTCTTGTTAAGTGGAATCTCATTCCGTGATCCTCTTCCTGTTTCAGATCACGCGTGAGTCGTGTCAAGCTGTCATGTTATTTTTGTTCCTTATTGTTTGACAATTCGTCATAAAAAGACTTACGACTGAACAACGTTCAACTTTATTATAAAAATTTGCGTTTTGTAAAGAATGTGTTTCGATCTTCATTCGCATTCATTATTGGCCAGAATGCAGTGCAATTTCGATTCCGCGCCGTTCGCAAAATTTCGGATTGACGTCGCTCGACCTTCCTAAGCCACATCCATTCGCTCTATGGGCTCTTGAAAAGTTTCAAGATTTTCGAGGTTTTCGAGCGAAGTTTTTTTCAACGTTGATGCCCATTTCTGGCACAATGGGTCTGTAAACAAGCAAAATTTCCGCATTTCAAGATTCAAGAGCTACCATTTCATTCACAAAGAAAAAAGACGGCTTGGTGTGGTTTCTGTGCCGGTGAAATTATGGGTTCATTCTTCGAAAATGATAATGGAAAGAACGTATCCGTCAAGAGCGACCGTTATGACACCATGAAAACCGACTATTTGATGCCTGAAATTGAAGTTCGTGATCTTGGAGCAGATAATTTCACTTTTTGAACCGCTCGATTGACCACTAATATCGTGTGATATCACACTATTAGACGTTTTGCTGTGAGGATATGTAAAGTCTAGTCTATGAGGACCATTTCGCTTCGATTCAGGCTATGAAGCAAAACATCACTCGTGTCATTTTCCAGTTACCAGTCGAAATGCTCAAAAAAATCATCGAAGATTGGATTCTGTGGATGGACCATCTGACACGTAGCCGCGGCCAAGAAATGAAAATGATAATCTTCAAAAAATAAATGTCGATCACTCTTTATAACTGAAAGGTTTAAACGCTGAATCTCGATAAACCAGAGAATATCCTGATAACACTTTAGGTTTAAAACTTTGTAGATAATTTCAGGGAAGTTTTCATGAATATACAGAAGATGGATATGGATTATTAAATCAAACTGAGTGCTGGGGAAACTTGAGGTTTGTCGGAGGATTGGCTCTTAATTTAACTCTCTTTTCATAAAAATTTTGACTATAGAAGCAACATCAGTTTCAATTAGGTATTTTGCTAAAAATTACACTGTAAAAAATAATGTGTAATGCGCTCAACATCTCCCTTGCTATAAATATTTATTCTCAAATTTCCTTTAAGCATATTTTCTAAGAACCCAACAATAATAATAAAACTAAAATAAAATCAGCTATATTTTTGTGTTTGTCATCACATTTCATGTGGCTTTGTATTTACAGCATTTCGTGGGAGCCAGAAAGCTTTACTAATATCAAATTTGGAATTCCAAGTAATAATTCTTTTCCGCTCGGATAAAGTGCACAGCAGCGTAATTGAACGCCATTTGCCGCCCCCTAAACCACCTTTGCAGGGCCATTACCACTCTCCCCCACATAAATTGCTATTCTCCACTGTTTGCTACCTCTGCGGCAATATTTTTGGTTGCTTCTTGTTTAAACGAGTATAATACATTTACATGATTACCGTGGCCAAAGACAATGACAGCGACCACCGACCAGCGACCAAGTCGCACTCGGCACGCCGCCTTACCTCGACTGCTAGCTAAAATGTATGTATGTCCGGTAATACTTTTCTTTTACGCCCGCTCGCCCGAGTTGAGCCGCGCACAAATGCTCGTTTGTTAGGTAAGTATGTGTGTGTGTATGTTTATAACTGTATTATGTCATATTCTAGTCTATGTTATGGTTGCTTATGTGGCAGAATGGCCAGAAAGTATCCAAAATCATTGTGTATACGAGCGTCATTAGGCGAAATGCAACATTGCCGCGCGAGTGAACGAACTGGTTATTAACATATTTCGTTTCAAATTTTACGCCTTAATATTTTTGCTTTCCAATTATGTAAATATTTTTCAGCATATTGTTTAAAGTCTCTGAGAATCGAGTATATACGAGCGACTATTTCTTGTGTGCAGGTGTCTTCGGCATGCTTTCGAATTTCATTTAGTTAGGTTAGGTTAGACAGCTGATCAAAGGCCGCCCGTCCTTTATGAGGCCACAGAAAAAAAGAACCACTGTGTTCGAACTATGTCTGGACCTCCCAAACACGGGACAGTCAAAAAGGAAATTTTGAGTTATTTCCACTCACCTTCTTCCATACAATTTCTGCAGATGACGTCTGGTAGGATTCCAAGCCTTACTGCTTGAACACCAATACGGCAATGGCCCGTTAAATTCCCCACAACTATGGAGAGGCTAGCCTTGCTGGGTCTTTGCCATTAATCTTGGGCCAAAAGGCTTTTGCGACTGCAGGTGTACCGATGGTGGCACGGCGCTGCACAAACTTCCGTGAAGCCCAGTAGAACACAAGAGGATACGGACCACCGATCCGCTCCCATTCTATCGATAACGGCTCTAGGGTGTTTTTTCTTAGTAGCTCATCAGCTTTCTTACGATTCCGCTATGACCTGGCACCCATCGTATCTATTACTAGCGAGGTTAGGCACTCTTTTACCAGCACCGAACATACTGTTAATGAATTAGTATCGCCGCTCTGCTATCTGAGCGGTTGGTCACTTCTCTAAAGGATTCTGCACTCCGGAGCAGTAAATCAACTGCTATAGTCAGAAAGTCTGAAACTGAATTTTTTTTAAAGTCATTAGACATATGTATATCTGCGACTATATTGTAATGATTTTGGCTCCAAAGAATTTATTTCACCTAGACCTTACACACACGCTTCATCGAAGTCAGATCCGTATGCCTTGGACTATACGGCCGAAAATAAGATATTCACATCCTCGCGCTAACATTCTTACGGATTAATATACTGTTTTTTAAGTAAATGCTTTGGCCCCTTTGGGGACAGACTTTTTCACGCTATGTTTGCTGGTAGGCACTTAAAACCAAGAATTAGTCAAAGCATTGGTAATTTTTTTTTTTTTTTTTTTTTTTTTTTTTTTTTTTTTTTTTTTTTTTTTTTTTTTTTTTTTTTTTTTTTTTTTTTTTTTGACAGCAGATCAGATCTCACATCGAGTGGATAAATGACGAATCAAAGACGGTTATAATGACTAGCCGAGATGTCGTACCCATATTAATATCATATACTTGATATCATTGGCCTCAACAACCGCGTCGTTAACTCTGCTTTCTCCACACAGGGTAAAGAAGCGAACAAATGGATCTGGTAGTGAACAGGAACAAGACGAAATATCGAAACTGACGAGTCAACGTTACAAGTTTTCGAGAGAAAGGTTCTATTAAAGATTGATGGTCCTTTGCGCATTGGCAACGCGAATACCGCAGTCGCTGGAACGAAGAACTGTATGAGATATACGACCATATTGACATAGCTCGGCGCATTAAGAGATAGAGGCTACGCTGGCTAGGTCTTGTCGTTCGCTTGGACGAAAACATTCGAGCTCTGAGTACTCGCCGGAGGAAGCAGATGAAGAGGAAGTCCTTTAGAAGGAGTCCTATAGAAAAAGGTCCAGGCTACACTTGAAGTCTCCAATTGACGTCATACTCCGAAAAAACATCGTCAAGGTTCCTTTTATCTACCGATTAGTTCAAGGACACCAAACAACTGTAACCAACTAGCTTCTTATACTCTATATGTCGGGTTATGTGGAGGAATCGTACATCATATTCTTAAAAAAGACGAACCTATGCTCACGATTTGGTTGATCTGCTGAGTGTTTTATTATTCCCCCGTTTAGATATCGGAACTTACGATCGAAAATGTGACGTCTTAATGTTTTTAAATTTATGATTTTCTTGTTCTCCGAACATTTGCCTTTAATTTGATGTATGAGGGTTTTACTTTATTTACTTCATTCTTACTTATAATTACGTTATAAACTATTACTTGCTTGTCTTCATAACCATCAAGATGATGGAGTAATTAATTTATGTTTTCTTTTAGGCTTTTTGGATTTTATGAATTTTTTAAATATAATGGTTTCGAAGAAAGCTATATTTTCAAAATTAAGATGAGTCTCTCAAATTTTTTTGCTAAAACAGTTTCTATAAAACCTTAAAAAAGTACAGTACAATGGAGAGCATTTTGTACAACGTATTTAAATTAAAACTAAATAAATTATTTAGGGCTGAAATTCTCACCAACTCATGCGCCACTCGTTAATTCACTGGTAAGGATCTGTTTTTAGCAGCAAATTGGTTGTTAGCAATGGGAGTGTACGCGGTGGACCCGCTCAAATGCCACTTACTGCAAATGCTAGCCCTGGCCATGTGGCAATGACAACTGCCACAATGACTGGCGACAGTGACAATTGCATGTTGGCAACCCGCGTTGCTGATAAACTCCCCCAACGGAGCCGGCGTCTTAGCAAATAACTACAAGACACACAAGTAAGTAATCTTTACGACGACGCGGAGGACAATAAAAGCGATGCACGACGCCCGTGAAGCAATCGTCAAGCACTATTGTCACATACAATATATACAGCATTCCTGGGTCCACAACGGCAATTGTGCGGTATTTTGACGCAATGCCACCGCCACCGCCACTGGACGCCACGATGGCTACTGCCGCTGATGGCCCGCTGCTGTGCAACTCAAATGCAAAACGGGAGGAGATACACTGTATGAATGTCTGTATGTAAAATACAAAAAAATTACCAGCAATAAGGAATTATAGTACGAGTATGAGCAGCAGAACAACGCAGTCATAGCGACAAGCTCCCAAAGCACGCACACGCAAAGGAGATGAGAACTTAAAACATTTGAAAACATTTTATGAAACACTAAAAATAACAAAGACCTGTTTACCCAGCAGAGCTGTCAGACCTGTTATTATTGCAGCAGCAACGCCACTACCACCGCTAAGCTCGCGGACCAGACACCAGCCGCTGTGCTCATCCTCAGCTGCCGGCTACCGCGTTACGAACACTTAGCGCCGGCTGAGTCTTGTTCCACTAAAGTAAATAAAGTAATTACATTGGGGCGTGAATTTGTTTTGTTTGCAAAAATATTGAATCAGTCTCTACTTGTGTGTGTTTTTTCACGTTTTCCACGTGTTTCTTCTTAGCAGAGGATAGCAATTAAAAGCAATAAATAAACATGCTCAGCGCAATTTAATTACAGGTATACCATACACTTACATATAGACTCTTTACTATAATCTAAGAACGTAAGACGTAGAAATATGTTGTTGTTTGTGAGCAACACTTAAGGCGCCAAATTTAAATTAGCTGCAATGGTGAAAAAATTAAGGAAAGGTAGGGCTCTTAGATGGTTTTGAATTTTAATGAGTGGAACTGAAAGTCAGAAGGTATGATGTTATTGTTTTAATGGCTAATCAAAGTAAAAGTACTTTTTCAATATTACGAAAATTCACGCTCTGTAAAGAATGTGTTTCTCGCGTTTCGCTCATCTTATGGTCGACATAATCGGCCTACTGAGCGTACTATTCGCAACACCATCACCTAACTTGAGACCCAGTGACCAAGTCCAGCCGCAGCTAAAAGTGTATTCGAAGGCCCTGTAGAATCGATTCGATGCCGTTAACACCAACTCGGACTGAGGTATGACGCCTTGGAGCATTTTACGTGGAGACCTTAAATGGCAAGCGTACAAAATAGATCTTGTGCAGGCACTGAAACCACTCGGTCTTCCCAAGCGGCATCGCTTCGCTCTATGGGTTTTTGAAAAGCTCTATGAAGATGCGACGTTTTGGAACCAAATTTTGTTTATCGATAAAGAACATTTCTGGCTAAATGGATATGAAAACAAGCAAAATTGCCGCCTTTGGGACGAAGCCTGAACAGATTCAAGATTTTCCATTTCATCCAGAAAAGGCAGTGATTTTGTGTGTGAGAATCATCGGTCCATATTTCTTTAAAAAAGACACCAGCGAAAACGCAACCGTCTATGGCGACCGTTATCATGTCATTTTAACCGACTATGTGATGCCTGAAATTGAAACACCTCATCTCAGCGACATTTGGATTCAACAAGACGGCGCCACTTCTCACACATAAGACTAATCACTCCGTTATTGTTTTCTCTATGGGGATACGTAAAGTCTAAAGTCAATGTGGACGATTCTGCTTCTATTCCGTCTTTGGAGCAAAACATATCGCGTGTTATATGCCAGTTACCAGTCCAAAAGCTCGAGCGAGTCATCAAAAATTGGACTCAACTTCTAAGGAAAATAATGGACTGTTCCAAGGCACCTTTAAGGTTTGCTGAAACGAATTAGGTTAAGTAACTCTTTCATACTGAAATAAATGGCTACGAAAGTAATAATTTTTAAAATAAAATTATTATGTATGAAAATACCAGAAAACAATTAAATATATATTCTTAAGTGAGTTATGCGTTTAGTCTCCCATTTTATGAAATCTCAAGATTCGTCTACCATAAGATAAGTTCTATCGCTTCGCTTCTCGCTCTAATGCAAATATTCATCAGAAAATGTTTTCCCAAGGACACGTAAAAATTAAATTTCTGTTAAGCTAACTGATTACAATGCCACATAGTTTTCCAGGTTTGCTGAGAAAGTGCTTCAACCTGAGTAGCTCTGTCAGAATAACATAATACCATACCTATAAAAGGTAACTTTCAGATAACTTCTACTGTAACAATAATGTCGAATTTTTCGTGCGTTTTTTGCTGCATTGAAACAGGTGCGTATCTCCACTGCAAAAAACTAGCGGTCCGAGTCTATGATGAGACCTCGCACATCTAAAACACTGGAGACGTTTCTTCGGTCTATCACAACATTATCGATTTGACTTGGTTGGTGACTTTTCGATCACGATGCAGCCAGGTAGCTTTATGAATTTTCCTATGCTGGAATCTCGTACCATATTTCGGGCACCGCCGAAGTCGATCAGCCTCAAGCCTGGGGTATTTTACCGACCTTTATGCCAATGGTACCTTCTTTACCCACCCTGGCGTTAAAGTCGCCAAGCACGATTTTGATATCGTGGCGAGGGCAGCTCTCAAAGGTGTATTCCCAGCGCTGATAGAAGATATCTTTGATCACATCGTCATTCTCTTCCGTCGGGGCGTGGACGCAAATCCGCGATACGTTGAACTTACTTCACTTTGATGCGGATTGCGGGTTCATTTACCGGGTTGAATGACAACACTCGGCGACGAAGTCGAAGTCTCTTTTCCACTACGAATATCACAACGATTTTGCGTTCTTTTATATTTCCACGGTAATATATTATATGCCACAAGGGGGTACTTGCCTCAGTTCGCATCCCGTTCATCGCACTACTTGACAACAAAAAGCTGGACAGCGGCACCTTCGCAATTAAGGGACCGTGCATGTCCTTGAAACGTAATCCATAATATTTTTGTAGTGATCGTCATCAAAAGGGGGGTCTCTCATCTGAGACTGTTTTATACTTTTTGTTGCGGGAGTTTTTTGTATGGTGGATCTCAAACCCAGCGTACAGCTTTGAGGAGAATGATTCGCCTGGATATTTTTTGGTTACTTAGAGGATACTTTGTCTAAAGAAGGAAGTCGAAAGCTGCTTGAGGCATATGTAAAAGAATCGTTTCTGGCCGCTCTCAAATGAATAGCGTTCAAAAATCTTTCCTCACTTGCGTGAACTTCTACAAATGGTTCCATCGCAAATCCGGTTTTCTATAAAAGTCCAATATCGATTGGACCAGCAAGTGAGCCACGTCTTGGGGAAAAAAAGACGTATGCAAAAATAACATATTCAGGCAGACCAAAAGATCGATAGACGGTCGTACTTTACCTTTAAGCTGTGTAGAATTCTTTGCAAACTTACAGCATACCGTTCAGAACATAAAAATATTATATTTTATTAATAATTGGGAAGCCTGAAGCATTACAATTTAATAGTTGTTGTAAATTTTTTGAAAAATTTGCATACCCTTACTAAATAAAATATCTTATATAATATTTTAAAATAATTAAATATGCCTTTTAACTTCTCTTTTCAATGAAGAAGCTTTTTAATCATTCGCTTTATGGCTCAATCTGCTATAACTGTTATTTATTTACGCTAATTTAATGGAAACAAATAAATTGTGGCAAACATATTAAATAATTACGCATATTTAAAACTGAATATAAACAAACCAAATATGAGAGGGTAAAAGGGGAAGGGAGAGAGAGTGCCCTCTCTCAGCTATAATGACCAGCAAAGCACTGAAGCTTTCGAAATTATTCAATTTGGTTAGCGGAAGCTATTTAGCTGCGGGCAAATGTGTAAATTTAATGGAAATTATTTCGAGCAACCTATCGCGGGTGCCAGTGTGGCCATACGTATGCGCGCAGCGCAGCGCTGTTATGGCATCATTTAAAAGCAATAAGTTTAGCTTGATGCTTCCAGGAAAGCACTTCAGCCTCCAAACAAAGCAAGTTGCACACACACACACACACACACACACACACACACACACAGGAGTGCAAATGCTTAAATTGTCTTTAGTGAGCCAAACTGGCTGGCTGCCACAGTGGCAAGGCCATAATTGTGAATTCGCAAAATGTCGCTTTGCTTAATTTATTCTTGTTGGCAATTTGCACAAACACACGCCAACAACAACAACAAATAACACTTATATGCATATGTGTTAAATGCACTTCCGTTGCATCCGCGGCGCATTCAACCAGTTACAGTTAAAGTGTGCGCTGCATAAGTATGTAAATATGTATGTGTGTTCATGTGTATGGGTGTGTGTGTGTGTGTGTGTTGCCGGCGATGAGGAAAATAAAACGGTTAAAATAATGCATGGTTGCAATGGTTTATGACGGACAGTTGGTAGCCACCGGAATGTGGCCAAAGTTAAGTTGTGCGAACGAAGGTAGAAACGTGTTTCCAGGCCAATTACGCGAAACCCGCAATTATGACCAACAACACACTGCAATTATGTCGTCCAATTAATATCGCCGGCCGAGAGTTAACTTCCCACTGTCCATTGTTACTAATCGGCTAAGCGCGCTACTGAACACACACACACACACGCATACACACCGAGATGTACTGCAATTGATGGATGGTTGGCAGTAGCGGACGTCGCCATGTCTGCGTTGGTCAATGGCTGGTGGAAAGCATACAAAACGGCCATAAAATGCTCAGCGGCTAATGGCTGTGAGTGGGTTGCGTTTGCACATGTGCTTGGAAGTACCTAAACGAGTAGATGTGTATGTGGAGATATGCGCGTGGTGTAGTACTCGTACAACGAAATGCCAAGCGCAGGTTATTCTGCTTAAGCTAATGAGCCCTTACACCACTTATGACTGACCATGTGGTTCTCTGTTGGGTCTGGAGGTGCCTAAAATCGGTTGAGCGTCATTTTCAAATAATTTCTAGTGTAATAAAATTTGTCATTTCAAGAAATCGGAAAAAATGTTCAATATGATTATCACTTTATCCAGACTATTTTGAATATCATATAGAGTCTGCATGCACGACAATCTGATATCATCTAATCGAATCAAGTTTTTTTAAGTCTGACAAAAAAAAAACATATTCATGTATTTTAATATAGATCTATATTATCGCCTTCAACATAGTCTCCGTTTAAGCCAAGCCTAGCATGGCTGAGAACATTAACCAAAATATTTCCAGTCGCTCCTTAAGAAATTTTTAAAAGCAGAGGATTTGATGCCAACAAATTGATTGATTTTCAAGCACTGCTTCTTTATCTTTACAGAAAAACAACCCTCTGATTTCACGTATTACATTCGACAGCCTAAGGCGCTTCTCATAAAACCACGATAACTGCCAAAATACACAGCCGTAACAAAATCCTCAAGTCGCTGGCGGGCTTCTCATGGCGAAAAGACAAAGAGACGTAATTTAGTGGTGACAACAGCTAAGAAATCTTCAGATGTGTCAAAATACTGCACTCCGAACGATTACAGGATGCCTATAGATGTCTTCGGTTGAATATTTATACAGAGAAGCTCTCATGTTATAGCAGAAACCGCCGACATCGAACAGTACGCCGACCAGATTGCGAACGCAACTAACTTTAGACACGCACTGACCGCCTTTCACAGTGAAGTGGTCCTTTTCAGTGAGTGGCGTACTTCGAGTCATACTAACACCTATTTCAGACGAAGAGCTTGAGTTGCCACGAGTTTTTAGAGTGAACTTGACACAACTTCTTTCTGGAGCAGGTTAAACTCTAACTCATCCGGAATCGACCCCGACAGAGTCCGTTGTGGTTTAACGTGAGTTCCTGCCTGCGAAGGCCTAACCCCACGGTGCTTTCTATTGCTAGAAGCACATAGATCAAAACAATRMRTTGATCAGCGCCCCAAAGCACAAGTGCATGCTYCTACACTCATACTCTGGAGAACCAAAGCATGAGTGCCGCCACATACACTCATACTCAGGTTCCAATTGGTTAGGGTGTGTGTTAATGTCCACCCTTAGCCACCTTGGTCGGGTACGAGGCCCATATAAAACCTCTGCCGTACTCTGGGTCCGGCACCCGGCCGCAGTGCGACTCCACATTGGACAAATGCCCTTCCTGCATTTAGGTTTAAACCACAGCCACCACGAATCTCCACAAAGGGCCAAAAACCCAATGAGCAGATTGGAGCGAACTCCAAGGGCAAACTGCTCCCCGTGGTACCATGTTATAGTCTTTGGTGTGACCTGTAGCTACTACATATTATAGCGCTACTACCAGTCGAGCCCCTGGGAAAACCAAGAAATGCCATTCACACTGCATTCTCGGCTGGTTATTACCCCCGAAGCAACAATAACATAAGAAAATATAAAGAAAAGTATAAACTCGGTATAATTAACTCTGCGAAGTCTCTAACAGTATTAACATTCATTTCTTACAAGGTATTTTTACCTCCAAAACTGAATTCAGATTTCTACTAACTTAATATAACTGGTTTTTCAATAGAGAAGCTACAAAAGTCTACCGATGTCACGGTATTTTGTCACGCTCTTTAGACATTTCTCTTCAGTAAGGTTTGCCATTTCATTATGGAAAGATAGACGGTCCAACAACGCGTCGAAACTATAATTAAACCTAAACTCTAAGAGCGCCACATTTAATTTATGGTCGATATAATCGTCTTGTCAGATCAACAATTGAGCGCCTAGTAGAATAATTTGAAACCATAGATACAGCACAAAATGTTCCCGTGCCGGTGAGACAAAAGAACTGTCGAGAATATTGCTGCCGCTGGCACATCAATTGAGGAAGACTCAAATAAGTCTCTCACACGTCGTTCTCAAACGTTGGACACATGTGGGCAAAGAAATCGAGTTCTATACATAATGACACTGAATTTACTTTCCCAGGAATAAAGAATTTCATTGATATCCCAAACCGTATAAAATCGCTTTTTTAGTGTTCTTACAGAAAAACCCGTTAGTAAGACCAAGATTATACAAGCATCGCGACAAATTAAAAAAATGCTGCTGAGTTAAACACTACTTATGGCAAACACAGTATTTGCCAATAAGGTTACACTGGCTGGCTGTTAAGCCATAATGGCTATTAAAATCGAAATTAAAATAGACCGAAAAAGTGGAAAAGTCTCGTGTATGCTTGTGTAATGAACGTGTTCAGGCTTCAGCATAATTTTTTTTTTTTGTATTACGTCACCTTTTCTACTGGCAACCGCACAAGGCAGATGCCACTAAAGCTAAGACCACACACCACATCCTTGTAGCGCCCCGCAGCCAACGAGCGTTGGCGAAGATCAGTTGACTTGTCAATCGGGCACCGCAAGCCAAAGAAACCGCCAAAGAAACCGCAGCGCAGCAGACACATACGAGTACTATATTGCGCAATATTTATGAGGTTTCCACATACATTTCAGTCACCTATTTAATTGCATACTATAGACATTCGGCCATTAAAAAATACACTTAACGGCAGAAACGTGAGCCGCCTACAGTGAGACATTGATGCGACCGGCGGCTCCAACTGCGACACCAACTTGTTTTAATTAACAATTAACTCAACATTTTGTTACCTCGTTTTTTCGGAATTTTATTGTAATCCTTTAGGTGCGTGTGACAATCGGCAGCCACCGAGCGGCAGTTGCCATTTTAACATGTCGCACTTAAAGAAATTGTTGTACCGCTGATGTTTTTCAAGTTGTTGTCTTTGCATATTTTATTTGTGTGTGTTGAGTGTACTTAAGTGTACTTATTTGCAGGACCTAACGACCTACCCACGTCGCGGCATGCCGAATGAATGACTGTAGGCGTTTGCGCAAATGTCCTTTCGCATAATGTGTGTACGAGGAGTACGTCATTGGTGTTGCCGCTGATGAGCGCATTGATGTCGGCGCTGATGGTCGCCAGAATGGTGGTAATGCTGGCACCGGTAATGGCACTGCTGATGGCGTTGACTGACATAGCTTTATTAAAATTGGAAAATTTCGCACACTTCGCACGCTAAGCAAGCTGTCAGCCGTTGGCAAAGTGAAAGGCACAAACGCACCGCAGCACAATGCACGACAGCGCACGACAGCGCACGACGCGCCGTTGTCAGTCACGAACGACAGGTGCAATCGTGCTGACGATCAGCTCACGTTACAATTCGCCTTTTTGACATGTTCAAAAGGTTTCGTTCTCGCACACATTACGCTATCAATGTCCGCGAGCTTGTAACGCGGATTACAAGCATATTTGCGCGCAAAAAAAAAAAAAGAAACGAACGATGCGACCTAATGAATACTTCAAAACGCAAAGGACATGCGTATTTTTCTGGCTTGCTTGCAGCGCATGATTACGATGGACATGAAGGAGTTGAAAGGAGCCTCTTAGCATCGCAATAATTTTCAAGGACTCTTATTTGATGCATTTTATTGCCATCCATTTAGAGCGTGTTTGTGTAGTTTTTGCAGCTGCTGCAAATGTGACGCTGGCAATTTATTTATTTACAGCAATAAAGTCTCAGAATTAGTAAACGCTGAAGTAAGAACTTCTTGAAAGCCACAACACATAAGCACAATTACTTGTTATTAGTTTAGATTTCAGCGAGAAGATAAGTTAATTATCAAATACGTACAGTATGTACTTTTACTTGAAAAAAACAGGCCTTCAGCAGCATCTGAATTTTCCAAGTCGGCTTTTAACATAATTTTGTGAATATTTTCGCCTAAATGACTTGAATTAGCATTTAATATTTCATTTTCTGACAGATCTCCGAAGAGGAAACATTTCTAATGGCACCGAAAACCGCGGCGTAGGGTGACAAGACAGTATTGGAGAACAAGTAATAAATTTTTATACTCTCGCAACAAAGTTGCTAAGGAGAGTATTATAGTTTTGATCACATCGGTTGTTTGTAAGTCCTAAAACTAAAATAGTCAGATATAGGGTTATATATATCAAAGTGATCAGGGTGACGAGTAGAGTTGAAATCCGGATGTCTGTCTATCCATCCGTGCCTGCTGTAACTGTCCGTGTCTGCTGTCACTTGAGTAAAAATTGAGATATCTTGATGAAACTTGTCATGCGAGATTATAAAATGTTCGGTGACACCCGAACTTTGGCCTTCCTTACTTGTTGATGTAGACTGTAATAGATAAGAACTCTAAATTATTTAAGACTAGAAGTTTAAAAGATGATCGGTACCACCATTTCGATAGCGTGAAAATAAATAAATAAACGCAGCACTCTTCTCAGCTTCATTACTTATGGTATAAGAGGTTAATATATCAAAATAAAATAAAAAAGTTGTCATGAAAGAACCTGATTTTAGCTATATGCTATTGGTCAGGAAAATAGAACTATTGGCCACATTCTGAAGGAAGCTATACCGATAAGCGCAAAACCTCAACTGTTCGCTAAAATATACAACGCTTGTATAAAGGAAGTGGTGCTCTCCGACTAGTGGAAAGTGCAGCGTTTGGTTCTCCTCCCAATACCAAAGAAACCATATGAAGAACCTTCATCGTACCGACCTCTGTGTATGCCCGACGCAATGGGTAAAGTGTACGAAAATAAAACACGAAACCGCTTGGAGTTAGCAATCCAGGAAGCCGGCGAGATCCACAATTGAAGCACTACGCGAAGTAGTCGATACTGCGAATTGTGCAGTAAGTGGCAAAAGATGGAAAGGTAGTACAAAAAAGTACTGCGCGCTAATTACCCTGGATGTGAAAAATGCGTACAACACGGCAAAAGGGACACACATGATAAAATTCCTGTATGAAATACACGCTACTCTATCTCGAGTGGAGTACCTCAAGCCTCAGTATTAGGTGAACTATTATGAAATCACATGTATGACGGCGTGCTAAAAAGACAGCTGCTGAGCACATGCGCATGATCTCTGTGAGGCTGGAATTGGCGGAGCACAAAACAGAAGTTTTACTCATAAGCACCAGGAAGTGCGAATAGAGCTCACCATCGCATAGTGGGAGATTACCGACGCTGTAGTTTCTCGGTGTAATATTGGATTCTAAATGATAATTTTAGTAACACCTAGCGTATACTTCCGGTTAAGGAAACAAAATTTATAATTATAAATCGAGAATGATGGTCAATAGAAGATACGTGCGTTCCAGCCGAAAATGTTTAATAGCAAAAGCAATGACTTCCGTAATACAGGCACTGAATATAAAAGCGTATTCTAAACAAGCACAGGCTTTCTGCAATTCGAGTAATAAGTGCTTTTCGGATTATAATAGGTTGTCAAAAAAGTCTTGCGGTATTTTCGCTAGTTGGCGCTGAGAGCGCGCAGTTCTAACTTTATTCGTCGCTTCGGATCATGCTATACCTTTTTGGAAAGCTCATTTCACGCGCTAACACGTGTTTGAGTGATTGTCGTTTCTTTTAAGTCGTTCGTGAGTTATAGCGTCGCAAACATGGAGCAAAATAAAGAAAAAATACGGCATATTTTACAGTACAACTACGATAAAATCAAAAAGTTTCGGCTTTCGATGCTTTCACGTGTGCATAATTTCAGGGCGACTAGTTCGCGTGTATACATACATACAGACGAGCAGACAGACCAACATGACTAAATGGATTCAGCTCGTCTCACACATCATTTATACGCATTTTAAAGTATCAAAACAAAGCAATAAATAGCGCTTATATCTTAAATACATAGAATAATATTAATTGATAACACCAACAGAAACACATTAGTACCGCCCGCTGCGCTTTCCGATTCAACACGATAAGCAAAATTTATTGGTTGTAACTTACTTTGTGTGAATGCTTGCTTGCAACATTGTCGCATTTATAATTAGGTGCACTTTTTTTTATAATAATTATGTAACACATGTACTTTATTTTAAGTAGTTAAGTTGTTAAGCATGTTGAGTGGACAAGTGCGCATGTATGTGTGTGTGTGTGTACATGTCGCTGAGCCAGTTTCGTCAAAACATTTAATGGCTATCCGACTTGCAACACAATTGAATTCGCCTTCGCATAAGTAGATGTTAATGTATTTGTAAATGAGTGCAGTTTATTATTTATATGCGCGTCGCACGCTCCTAGACGCAGTTCTCTAAAGGGCGCAACAACTTGCATTGCCACGCCTCAAACACAAGCACACACACATACATACGAATACAAGCATATCCCCAGGCGCGCAAGTGTAAACATTTAGGCCTTAAAGCGCGCATTAGTGGGCGTGTAGATATATATGTATATGTGTGTATGCATTTATGTTGCTATTTCTGTATGTATGTATGTATGCAGCCAGAAGTGCCGCGTCTGCTGTCTGTAATTAGCTCCTGACAAGCCGACACGAATTTTTGCCATCGACAAGAAGCGTCGCTGAGAGAAAACACAACATGCACAGTTGCTGTTCTCACTCACTTCTTTATTTATACGTCTATAAGCATTTACTAGTAACTCTTTCTACTTTGTAGTTGTAATATTTTTTCTTTACTAATAGCGCGCTTTGACATTGCTTGCGTGCAACAACTCGCTCGCCCAGCGCGGTGTTCGCAGTGTTCGCAGTGTTTGTGCGTGTCTACATCACACCATTCGTGTCCAGCGCACATTTGCCTTTTGTTAATGCTGTAATTGCGATTCCCTGTGCACTCAGTTTGTCCAAATAAGTAGTTCACGTTTAGTGTGATTATTTTATTGCCTCAGAGTTAAGCACATATTTACTTCCATGTGTGTGCTCAACTTTGTTCTATTGCTTTGATAATCATTTAGTGATTTTGGAACCACGAAAACGATACTTTTCTTTGGCCCAAATGATCTTTCAAAAAAGTTTTCACTGATCCTTACAATATTCCAACGTTGCCAGAGTAAGATCTCTGACTGTTAATGGTCGGTTCTCAAGTACCAATAACTTTATTTTATTGACGTATTGATCATCAATTGATATTCATATGGCCGTCCTGGACGTTGTTCATCGTCAATGCTCTATGAATAATTCAATCAACAAAACTTGCTCGCGACGAACATCTATCTCGTAAGGCTTTTTTTTTTTTGCATTCCGAAAGTTTCAACAACAGAATTTTGCTTCTGCACACAAAATTGCATGCAACTTCTTTGTTAAATTATTTCACTCATCGTAAAAATCGCCAAATGAACTTTATCATACCCTATTATGATACCCTTCACGGGGCATAGCTTTATATAGCATAAAACTGTGGCAATGCCTTCTTAATAATATATGCCAAATTTCATAAAAAAAAACCTTGACAACCAAAGTAATTTTCCAAAAATTAACTTTATTTCGATCATTCAGTTTGTGTAGCAGCTATACCCTATACTTATCCGGTATTGGTGATTCCGAAAAATTAGCAATTTCTAGATGAGAACAGGATTTTTTATGTTAATCTACAGATTTCCACCAAATGCAGTATATAACATTCTTCTGATATTTCTACCTTACAGTACGAAATTAGACGAAATCAGATAAACACCGCGCCTACTTCCCATACTATATAACTAAACTTGAAATTTTATCCGATTTCCGGTATTCAAATAAAGCGCCAATAAATGTATCCTGATAAAATTTTGCACACGTACATAGAGCCCTCATGGCCACACAAAAATTGTCGAAATCGAACTATAATATTTCAAGAACCCATATGCAAATATGTATGTGGACCCCAGCCCATATGGCCGACTTTTTGTGGAAAATATCCGTCAATCAGACACATTTATTGTAGAAATTTGGCGAAAATTATTCTTTGATAACAATATACATTTGCGTCAGAAACATGCTGAATCGGATATTGCACATATAAGATATTCAAATTTGCTATTTAAAATTATTGTAATAATGTCTATATCTACAAAACTCATTCGTTTTAAAATACATATTAACTTTATATACGCACAGATATTTTTAATAAACACCACCTTGATAATTTCTTCAGACACATGTTGTACTTAAATTTCCTTCGTCACGCTCATCGAACTCAAACATACAAAAGTCGACAAGCAAAACCAGAGAGAACCACCACGCCAAAAGTTTGCTGTTTCTCACAAAACGCGATATTAAAATTCACCACTGCTCGACCACGCTTACAAAAAGAGAGATACGCAAAGAAGACGTGAGATTATGATATGAATGGCTCATATGGGTGGGTTTGCTAAACGACAAAGTACTCACTCATACACATGGCTGGAATAAAAGAGAGCATAAAATCAATATGGCAATACACATACTGATATATATGCAGGTATATATTTATATGAGCCACCTCAGTGTTTACAAATAAACACAATTTATGTGTAATGTTCATATGCACATATTAGTGCCATGACTTAACGCGCAGCCATCTTATGAGTCGACTCATATTAGCGAGCAAGCTAACAGCCAGTCACGGATATTGTTGGCCTCCTTCCAGACTATCTACTGCGGCGCACATCACTCATACTTAAACATCAGCAAATGTGTTTAACTTCATGCCGCCAGCAACGCCTTCTCTACACAGCGCACATGGCGTATGAGTAACCTTCTGCCTGTGCGTGCGGTGGCTAAGAAGCGTGGCGCCAGCTCCGTGTATTGCTGCATGTATGTAAAGAAAATGGAAAAATAAATTCGTATAATGTGCATGCACACAATTTCTTCGACTTTCTTTGTGCCAGTCTATTTGTGGATGAATGAAAATTTTCTCTATAAACTGGCAAATCTTCGTTATTTTGTATGTTGGCATTGTAAGTATTTATATTTATACGCATGTGTACATGCAGTTAACTTATTTTGGCTTTTTTGAACCTGCACATTTACCGTTACCAACCGCTAATGCTTGTTTACTTCACATTCTTTTCAATTTCTCTGCAGCCAAGTAAGTACCGGGCGAAATATATTGTAATTCTACATGTGTGTATGTACACAGCAAGTGTGTGTTTGTGCTTGTGTGCGCGTAATTCCTTTAGGGCAACCACAAGCGCAAACCGCTGTTGCAAAATACCCAAGTATGCGACGCGTTGAACTTGGGCAGAAACCAGCAAAAACCAGTAATTCTTAGCAAACTTTCCCAATATTCTAGCTTATACATATTATATGTGCCTAAGATGCCAATATAACTGTTTTTACACATTCAAAAGTACATGCGAGTTTGCTGCTTGTATATATTTAGCTACATAAATGTATTTTAATCTGGCAACCAAATGGAAATTTTCCGACATGAGCGCGTTTATGCACAGAAACCAGATAATTTTGCGGTTACTTTCAGTTTGTCTGTGTTGCTTTCGCTTGAATTTCAAGATTTAGAGGGTGTGCGAAATATTCAAGAATATTTTGGTGATTATGTGCTCTTAATACAATGTTTATATAATATAACCAAAAGAAGTTAATAGCAAAATGCTTAAGGCAAATATAAAATTCTAAGAACCGAAAGCAAAACAAAAAAAAATAAATAAATAAATAAATTAAAAAAATAATTTAATTATTTCTACCCTATTCTATTGATAAAAAAATAAGTGGCGAAATACCATTGGCATTACCAAAAGAGTAAACTTAATTAAGACTTTCAAGGCTAGATTCCTTTTCCAAGCTACTCGTTAGGGTTAGCACAATCCAGTGGTATACCGACAACTCGAACCGACGACTCGCAGAAGTCGCAGAACCAAGCAGAGGTTTTTATTCCAAGCAGAGGTTTTTCCTATAAAAGATAGAGATTATCCCAATGAACGTTTATCAGCGACAGTCAGGCGGCACTTAAAGCGATTTCTGCTTACGAGATCAAATCACTGCTGGTGCAGAGTATATAGAACGGCAGAACATTCTATCAAATCGAAACGAAGTGCATCTTATCTGGATGCCCAGTCACAAAGGTATAGCCAAGAATGAGCTGGCTGTTGAGCTCGCCTACTCCACAGCATCCACGAATATGCTAGAATTTGTACCTTTTATTGTAGTTGGTACTCATACCATAAAGCAGCTGCTTGGCAAGAATGAAAGAGTGAGGAAGGAGAGGTGTTGGCAACAACTCCAAGGCATGCACCTTGCCAAGTTGCTGATAGGAAGGGTTACAAACTTAGCAGGTTTAAATATGTAATCTGCCTCCCAGGGAACAAAATCCGGCTACACTGATGGCTCAATAAGCACTTATAAAACTTATATTCTCGAGCAACTTGCCGGTTCTGCGGTTCCCAAACACCTGATAATTAACTGTACAGCTGTCTGTAGACGCAGGAAAAACGCCATTTGGAACATATCGCCTCAATACAAAAACAGCATATGTTTAAAAGGCAACTAACAGTATATTGGAATTTAGCAATATTTTGGGGCTAAATGAGACGTTCTGACTTAGGAATAATTCAGATATTTACACTTAATAAAATTCTTTAAATTCAAAACTCAACCTTCTTTTTATGAACTCAACCTTTTTTCTTTAGAAATGTCTTTATGTCCCCTGTTTTTCAAATGTTTGCTGACACCACAACGTTAAATAAAATTATTACTAAAATTGGATTATTAATGGCTTTCAAAAGGTTTATCACAACGAGGACTTCTGCTATCGAAAAAATTGACTTTTGTCCAGTTTAGTGTCGAAAATGGAATTTCCGTACATAACAGCAATAAAATAGTAGAAGTTTTGTGACCAAAGTCGAGCAGATTACAATAATTCTAGACAATCAGACTGTTAGCAACTTAACCATATAAATTAGCTTGATTATTACAGACATTAGTCGGCGTATAATCGTTCCGACGGATACATTCCCAAGGAAAAAATGAACAAGTATTGGCTTCCTTCATTCCTGACGTAATTGTATTTTATATGAGGAAGACTTCATTCAAGAAAATAACATTTACATTAATCTATCATTATCTCTAATCTAGATAATTAAGAAAATCAATTTTAACTTTTTTTAATTTTGAAGAAATTTTGTTAAATTTTCACTCCACTCCTCTACTTAAACATCTCTTAATTTTTGGAATTTTTAAAAATAGGTCTGAATAGGTGAACGAGAGCAAGACGAAATATCTCCTGCCATCAAATAAACAGTCGTCGCACTCGCGACTAGGCTGCCACGTTACTGTTGACAGTCATAACTTCGAAATCATAGATAGTTTCTTGGAACTAGCAATAACACCAAGAACAACGTCAGCCTCGAAATTCAACGAGAAATAAATCTTGCCAACAGGTGCTACTTCGGACTGAGTTGAGAAATAAAGTCTTCTTTCGACGAACAAAAATCAAACTCTATTAGTTACACATTATTTCCGTCCTGCTATATAGTGCAGAGACATGGATAATGACAACATCCGGTGAGTCGACGTTACGAGCAAAATCACATTCGATGGAACGATGAGTTGTACGAGTTATACTACGTCATTGGCATAGTTCAGTGAATTAAGAGACAGCAGCCGATGCAGTACCCGCCAGGGGAAGCAGAGGAGGGGGAAGACCTCCACTACGCTGAACAGACTAGGTATAGAGGGACC
Organism: Bactrocera latifrons; assembly: GCF_001853355.1. Classification (NCBI taxonomy): domain Eukaryota; kingdom Metazoa; phylum Arthropoda; class Insecta; order Diptera; family Tephritidae; genus Bactrocera; species Bactrocera latifrons. The sequence continues at coordinate 57,536 of NW_017535630.1, read as the reverse complement.
TAGCTGCACTTGAAATCTCAAATTGATGTCACACAGCGAAAAGTTAGAGAGGCGCGCTGTTGTAAACTCGACTATATAAAGTCATACGGAAATTCAAAAATCTTTATGTTAAATATATGGGGGCTAAGGGAAGTATTAACAATATCAGGAAATGAGTTTTCTCTAAAATTGAATAATAATGATCACACATTGAGCGTTATTTTCTGTAAAAAGTCAGCTATAGGCAATGTGTTGCACATATCCGACAGCTAAGGGCTTGAACAGTTTTGGTTTGATTGAACAATCTGTGATTTTGTATATTTGTACAGTGCCGGTTGGGGTGTTTCCTGAACGAATATCGATATACCTCAAGTAGTTTGGGAGATATGTACATTAAACCGATGGCCGAGCCACCTTCTTTTTCTTTAATTTTCAGCCCACCTCCTTGCAACTGGAATCCCCTACGCCAAATTACAGTTTTATATCTTATATTAATTTAATGTTTCAAAACTTTAGAATAAATAAACCTAAATTTCGTTATATAAAACCTTGATTAATTTTTTAAGGTTTAAATATTTGTATCTAAAGTCATATTTTGTGCAAGTAGCCTATTTATAAGTCATATATATAGGCATAAGATCTAGAGAATGAAGTAGACTTTTAAATTGAGCTCTAAGCTTATTGAGAGTATGTAGTAATTTACTTGTACAACTCAAATACTGAATTGAACTAAAATCTACACACAATCCTTGCACTTTAAGCGAGCTTTAAATGACCCCAACCGCCTCCACCCCACACACACACTTCCACACTTCGATGTGACAATTTTAGCTTTCACTTCACGCACAACCAGTCAAGCAGCCAAGCGGTCACGCAACCGAACCGAAGTCCACCGCTGCAGTTTAGTCAGTCAGTCAGTGGAGAGACGACGATCAATAATGTGCGCGTCGCCATAACGCGTCAATTGGAAAATACGCTTCAAGCTCACTCACGCGCGCCAAACGCCATGCCGCGCCGCGCCGCGCGCTATAAAACGCCAAGAGCATTTGCATTGCGCTATTTCAGGCGACTTAACCTTTCTAATGCCCAGCAAAGCATGAATGATTATAATGGCCTTCTGCCCCTCCGTTCACTCTGCGGTTAGATTACAATTTTTTTTTTCTTTTTGATATGAGTGTAACACAACAAAGTCAGTGCAAAGCATGAACACATATACATAAATTTCTTTGTGTGAGCGTGTAGGAAAAAAGCCCCACATACTTTCAGTTCCTTCCGAGTTCCGAGACTGTGTACTGCCAACGACCGTCTGACTGCCACCTGCTGTGGGGTTGCCGCTGCGCCAAGAGTACACATAAGCACATATATATACATATACGCAAATTTACATATGTATGCAAATGTATGTATGTCTGCTGGTTTATTGACAGTCATCCACCGTTGTGGCGCATTGTCTGCTGGCGGCTGTTTGAGGTTCACTGCTCATCGCTCGATATTCCGAACTCGTTGACTCGCACAAATACACACACACATACACACACACTTCTATGTGTATATTAGTATAGAGACATATATCCATATCGCATGCACTGTGTATGCCTCCAGCGTACATCTACCCGCTGCACTCCTCCTTCAGCGCTCGGCCAATGGCCGTATCCGCGACGACAACCTCGTTAAAACCATTTGTGTGCGCAATAATAAAATCGAAATGTTCACTACAAAATACGTGCGTTGGCAAACTTTTTACACATTCTTGCAATACACACATACATATATGTACTTAGAAATCTACTACTTGCTTCCAGAAATATGTAGAGATCCTTGCTCGCAGGCTACAAAGCCAATAGAGGCAATCATTGTCGATTCGAAAACTCTCTAGCGAACAGTTGCGTCGCAATACTCATGTACACTCCTACATTTCATATACATATACTTCACATACATGGCTTGCAAGTATTCTTTCTTTCTTCTTTCTCGGCGCATAAAAAGTTAACCTCCCCAACGGAAAGCTCCATATACAGTTTTTCAAACACTTCCATTCGCCTATAAACGATTTATACTCGTGTGTGCACTTATACCGTTACGTAGTTACAACCATGTGTCTGTATCCGTCGACTTTTACCCTTATGTGGCACCTGCTGTAGATGTTTGCAACTTATTTTTGCTCCAGTTTGTAGGGGCGGGGACTCATACCGCACACGCGGTTAAAAATCGGCTGAATGTATGGCGTAAGAATTTGAAAATCAGTTGACAAGACAGATAGGAAAATACAAAGAGATTATCTATATACATACTACATATATACAGTATTTATAAAGGGACTTTTTACAATGTTGAAAGTATATATTATATATAAAAGGTGATTCATTTCGAGTTTCCCTGTTTTTAAAAACAAAACTCACAGAAACTTCGAATTTAATGAAGAACGTTTTTTATCATTCGAAAGGACATTCTTTGGCATCTATTTTTTGAAGATTATCTCTTTTGAATATTTACCGCGGCTACGTCTCAGATGGTCGATCCGTTGAGTCAATGAATCATGAATCATTCGAGCATTTCGACTGGTGACAGTAATGCTTTGCTCCAAGATCTGCTCCACGACCTGGACCGAAGCGAGATTGTTCGCGTATACTTTATACTTTACATATCGCCAAAGCAAAAAGTCTAACGGTGTGATATTATAAGATCTTGCTGGCCAATCGACCGGTCTAAAATGTGAAATTATCTGCTCAATATAATGTGTGGCAAGTGGCGCCGTCTTGTTCAATTTCAGGCATCAAACAGGCGGTTATCATGACCCGATAACGGTCGCCATTGACTGTTATGTTCTCACATACATAATTTTTGAAGAAATATGGACCGATGATTCCACCGACAATACCATACCCTTATTGCTGGTGGATGAAATGACAGCTTTAGAATCTCTATTGATTGCTCTTGGTCCCAAATGAAGAAATTTTGCTTGCTAACACACCCAATGAGCCAGATATGGGCCTCATCGTTGAACAAAATTTGGCTCGAAAACGTCGGAGCTTCTTGGAACTTTTCAAGAGCCCATAGAGCGAAGCAATGTCGCTTAGGCAGGTCGAGCGGCTTCAGCTCAGAAAAAGGTTATTGAAAAATGTACTTCTACTTAATCTAACTTCAGTGGTTGGTTTTCCTGTTTTCTTGAAAGTCAATTTGCAAAAAAATTGCTCAGTACCAGTTAGAGACTAATCCAAATAAATCAGACTATATCGATATATAGAGACCGGGCTATACTCAGCAGCTTAATATCTCTGCATCATGCCGTCTACCTAACGCATCTAGGATCTTCCAAACGAAAGTACTGGGTATGGAGAAGGTCTGTAAAGTTCTATTACACAACTACGGGAGGATATAGAAGCGACGATCAAAAGGGAGCGCAATACGCAATTTGAACAAACAGCGCAGAAAAGATTAAGATCTACGATCAAATTGGGATAACCAAACAGACATGGCCAAACTATGTCAAAACAAAAAGCAAGAACTTATTACATAGGTCCAGGAAAAGTATACACAAACTTTGCGCTACCATAACGAGCACTGGCCATTTGGAGAACAAGCGTTAAAGCCGGCAATGCCTTACAATAGCATATGCCGTGACTACAAAATTGAAGGAAGCAAGAAGACGGTTCTTCACTTCCTCTGGGAGTGTCCAGCTTTATCACAAATCAGACAATAAAGTTTTGGAATCATTCAAATACCAAACCTAGAATGTCTCTCTACTAAGAGCATAATGTAGGTAAGTAGTTTCACTGAGGATCCTAAACGTAGATTGCTCAATGGAACCTGATAACAAGATATGGTCTTATGATAGTATATCAAAATGGCACTACCAGCACTATTACCTATCTACCTACGATTCATCATAGATCATCTTACGGAGCAGAATTTTTTTTAACACTTTTCTCGACCATTCAACACGAGCCCTTTTTTGAGCGATTGACAAAACGGCCGAGATCCAACGAGATCAAATTGTTTGCTTGTTCCACTGATGCAGAAACAACAAGTGATTTTGGACAACCTTCATCTTTGAGTTATCTAGGACGTCGGTTGAATTCAATATAACATCGATAAATACTGGCCTATTTTGTTAGGTTATGTGAAGTCTCTTGTCTACGCAGCTAAGACCGATACGATTAACGCCTTGTGTGAAAATATTCGATTATTGGTGAGAAAATGGCCCCAATTACAGAAAAGAGTGGTCCCAAATTGTGTCTCCCGGCTCCCTTTAATGTTGTAAATTTGAAATGATTCCAACTTCCTTAAATATTGCATATGTACGAGTATATATTAAACACCACCCTGTATGTATTTTTGTTTCACAAATAAACTAAGTAAGTATATTCATTTTCTTCGCAGACTCAGCAAGTTTCTTCCTTTAATGCGCTTTCCTTCCGTTTTATCGCAACGCAGCAGCGCCACAACGCCGCTTTCCACCAAATGCTGTCATACAATCAATGTATATGGGTATGCCCCTCGCAGCGTACACCGTCCACCATCCACCGTTCACCGTACACCACAGCAAAGTGTCTAAAGTGAAAAAGTGGCAGAAAGAAACAAGTTAACTGCATTTTAACGCGCATTTCAATTTGGAACGGATATAATTTATAGACGACTGATTTCCCTGCCACACGAAGTGGTAGACGTTACCCCGCCTATGTAGTCGGCTTGGCAAACAGGAAGCCATATTCCGTGTTGCCATATTGTAGCGAAGAAATCGGCATTAAAATCAGTGCATGTTTGTGTGTGTGTGTGTGTGTGCTATATTGGCGGCAGTCGCACTATTATAGCTGCAACATTTCGTTATTGTTGTTGCTGTTGCATGATTACAGTACAATGTCTACGGTGGGGAAGCAACAAAATGTGCAACATTTATGCAAAATACCATGAACTAGTATGATGATGAGTATGCCCACAGTTGGCTTGTTGGTTCAACTAAGTAGGAGTATATTGCCGCAGCAGCACTAAAATAAATAGTTTACTTTTATTCGGTACTAAATCGATTTTTAAGTAATTGAATTCAACTCAGCAAGAACTTAAAGAAATTTAAAAAAATTTGGAATATTTATTTGTAACATAGTGTAGTGTTTGAGTATGCAGAATGTATTTAAATTTGCAGCAAACAATATTGAAGAGGAAACAATAAAGCCTGTAGTAGCGGATGAGTATGGTTAAAATGGCAATTTAAGGCATGCCGGTTAGTTGGCGGGTATTCTATTTTAATATATATTTCTTGAGAAGAGCCTTGACTTAACCCTTCAGAAACAACTTTCAAAATTAAAATTGTTATAGCGCCTAATAACGAAAGTTCTGTTGTTATAAAACATGTTTAAATGCTCAACAAATAAAAAATTATAATTTCCAAACAATATTGCCACATTAATATATTTTAAAAATTTAAGTGGCCCTTTCTCCAAAATATTTAAAACTAAAATATTTTTTAGCTCTTTTCATTTTATGTCCAAAGCGTAATCTTTTTTTAATTGTACTAAATAAAATAAAAATTTAAACAGGTGGCAACTCTACTCAAAAATATTTTAGATGTATACTATTTTAAATTTATTAAATTTAAATTCGAAATTTTAATATTTCAATTCAATCAATTAAATAAAAACCAAACGGATGGCAACGCTAATAAAATTTATTTACAATTCAGAACTTTTTTAAAACTAAATATCATCTGCATAATTTATTATTTAATATAAATTAGTTATGAAAATTTTAATAAATAACTTTGAACAAGTGGCAACGTTGTTTTTTGATCTATTTTATGTTTTCAGCTGTTTCTTAGAATTTATTTATTTTATTTAAATTAAAAATTATAATTTTAAAAAAAAATTTTAAATAGGTGGCAAGGCTTTGCAAAAATATATTATGCTCTAAGAATTGTTTAACATTTTGACATTGTCAAATATTAGAATTTTAATGACATATCAAATTTAGAGCAGCTAAATGAAAACTAAACAGATGGCATCACTACCAAAATATACTTAGGACTTTAAATATTCTTAAACACATTTAGTCTGATATCCTTAATATAATATTTCATTCAGTTTATCAACTGAAATATAACTAAAGATATGGCAGCACTGCCAATATGTGTTTGCAGCTTGAAATTTATTTAAAAACTTTTTTGTATAATTTGCAAAATACAGTATTTATATACTGTGGCAACCCCGGAAAACATATTTTCAAGCTTTTTTTAAAATTATTAAGTTGATTTTTATTATATTCAATTATTTTATAAACCATAACTTTAAACAACTGTCAATGGTCTTCAAAAATGTTTTCATTTCTGTGAATTCTTGAAAATATTTAGTCGTCTATACATTTTTTAATATTTCACTTAGTTAAAAAAATTATAATTTTAATAGAAAAATTGTAAACATGTGGCAACCTTTAAAAATATTTCCAATAGTAAACTTCTCGAAAGCTGTCTAAAAGGTAATATTTAAATTTTTGAAATCAGCTGAACAAAATAAAATTAATTTGAGTGGCAACTCTCTGAAAAATATTTCCAATTTTAAGCTTTCTTAAAAATATTTAGTCTGATATTCGTAATATTCTACTAATTTAAAAAACACAATTTTAATAAATAATTTTAATAAGTGGCAGCCCTTATCACATTTCAACTGCGAGCTTAATTGTTATTCTTTAAAATTTCCAAGCGTCTGAAACCATTCGCACCCACCATCGGATCATAACGAACAACCCAACAAAATGTTCATATCATCCCCAATTCTATTATGGAGCCTATTGGCCCAAAAGGCTTTTGCGACAACGCATACACCGATGATGGCCACGCTCCACCGATTCTAGGCTGCCTTTCCTTTCTAGTTCATCAGCTTTACAATTTCCTGGAGTTGATAGAGAGCTCCTGACAGTAAACCCCATGACCCAAGTGATCCGGTATGAAGTCAAATTGTGTGAGGATTTCCGAGTGTTAAGACAGGTGTTCTTTTAGAAAAAGTGTGATCTTTTCTAGAGTCCTCCACCACATAAGGACTCCATAAAATATAAAGAGCTTGACTACGGGGTTGTATAACCAGAGGTTTATCTTCGGTAAGAGTCTCCACCTTTTGCCAATGGCTCCTCCACAGCAGTATAGCGCAATCGATGTCTTTTTTGCTCACTCTTCGATATTCGACTTCCATGAAAGCTTCCTGTACAGAACGAGTCCAAGATATTTTATTTGCGGCAGCGGTGCCAACGGAACCTTGTATATTCTAGTAAATAAAATCATATTGGTTTGAGATACCCTTGAGTCAACTCGAAATTTCTTTAAGTGCCATCAGTCTGCATATGCAATCACCCGGCAGCCATGGTCATCAAGGTTTTTAAGCAAGTCGGTAACGACCAACATACAGGTACATATGTAGAAGAGGAGAGAGAACTCCAACTTGTGCGGTTTGCCTACTCAGATTTTATTGAGCACGTTAAATGTTCTCCCAACCTCCATTTCAATAAAGTCACTTTATAAACATAGGCATAACTGCGAACCCTCTCAATCAAATATTACTGCAGTTTAACAGTCACTTTATAAAATTTAAAATTCTCTCACTGTACTCATTAAAGATTTTCCATTAACACAAAAGTCGACCATGACCTTGGCCTTGACCGAGGCAAGATATACACAAGCTAAAATAAAAGCTACCAACAATGAATAATAAAAACAAACGAAACTCATTATAAAACTCAATTTAATTTCCTGTACACGCCTACCCACCGCGCTCCCCTCACCCTCAAACTGACTAATTCTTAAAAACAAGGGACAACGCAGCGCTTCAGCGATGGACACAAATCCATAGCATGCCGTAGAGGCTGGACTCTGCTGCTGCACATAAAAATGTACGCGCAGAGAAAACCTAATTAGCCTCGGTGTAATTTTCACCGTCTGCCACAACTACAAACACACACACGCATATATACCCACAAACTTTGTTCCGTGGAAGACAGCTAAAATACCCCACAGACTTTAAGGTTATGTCTGTTACGCTGTTCTCTCTCTATGCGGCAAATGCTTTATGATTTGACCAACAAAGCAACAACTCTAACTGCAATAATAACAACAATAACCGGGTCTAGTCGTGAAAGTTTATTAACCTTCAGGGGTGGACAATGCTCCCAGTAATGTAGTTAAGCAGACGAAAATCACTGCACGTCCATGTATGTATATAGTGTACGGTGTATTTCGGAATTCCCTCATTAACATGAAATGCGACAGAGAATTTAAATGAGTATGAGCGTTATGGGGGAGAGGGTGTGAGAGAGTTTAATGAATGGCGATTGAAGTACGCGAGCTTCGGTGTTAATAAGGAGATGTCGGAAGGAAGCTTATTTGCATTTTGACATTGACCCAATTTTTAGGTAGCTATGTTCTATATGTATATAACTGAGTATATAGGTTGGTATATGTAGAATATACAACATTGCTGGTGTAAATTGTTGAGAAAAATAATGGTTTATTGGATTTCAAAAGTGTAACGAGAGTTCCCGTGTTATAAAATAGATGTTGTATATTGGGGATTTCGATGCACTTTAAAGTTTTCAAGTATTATTAGGTTTGCAGAGAAATTTAAAAAAAATGAGGTTGCCACATACATATGTATGTATACAAAATTAAAAATTTTTGAAATATAAAAATTTGTATTGTATGAAAAATGTGAAGCCAATTTGCGGTTTTTAACCTCTAAGCGTCTATCTATAAAATATAAGCTTGCCATATGTAAAAAATTTCAAAAATGTTTAATAAAAATTATTATAAAACTAAACTAACGTTATTCAAAAAAAATATTACAAGGTACGCCATTGAGAAATATAAAAGTAGGGTTGCCAATATAATTATTAAATGAAAAAGGTGAATCTAATTTGCTCTAAGCGTCCTTCTGCTAAATACAAAGTTGCCTTACATACATATGTAAATATTTCTAAAAATTTTAATAAAAGTTATTGTAAAACTAAAAAAGAAATTACAAGATAAAAATTACCCTTTTTGTGGTGTTGCCACCTTAATTTATACAACAAAAAAAAATTGATAAATTGATAAATTTTTGAAATTGTTACTAAATTAGTTTTGGGACACAGTTTTAAATTTTGCCAAACGATTGATTTTAGCCAAAATTTACAATGGAGTTGCCAGCTTTCTAAACTTAATCACATACAACGAATTGAGAAATTTTAATTAACATAAAAATTATTTTTATAATAAAACTAATAATGCAAATTGAGGTTTTTATACTGTAAAAGTCCAAAAATGTTGCCACATTTATCAATTT
>NW_017535630.1:21731-48183 GCF_001853355.1 Bactrocera latifrons | reverse complement strand
ATAAATAATTGAAACAAATTTAGCTATAAAAAATATTTTATATTGATGTTGCCACCTTAATAAAAAAATTTTTTTATAAAATAGCAATTTGTTGAAGATTTTATAAAATAAGTGTTAAGACACAGTTTCATATTTCTTAAATTTTGTCAAACCATTGATTTTAGTATAAATTGCAACGGAGTTGCCATTTTCACCAACTTTTTACCACATGCTATAAATCATGATTTTTCAATGATATAATCATGATTTTTATATTAAAACCAATAATGCTGTTTAAAGTTTTTAAGCTTTAAAAGCGATTCCAAAGCAAAAAATGTTGCCACATTTACGAATTCATAAAATTTAAATAAATTTATGGCATAACCATATTCAAAATTTATATTCCAAGCATATCATGGAAGTTTACTTTGCACTAGGAATATAAGAATAATAATATTTAATAAAAAATATTATATGTTGATGTTACCACCTGAATAAAAATGAATTATTACTTTTTTTTTAATGATTAGTTGAATAGTTGCAATTTAGAATGATTACATATTTTCAAATTTTGTTAGATACATGATATTTCATATAAACTAAAACGGAGTTGCCACTTTTACCGGCATATATTCAGATATAGTAAGAACAAAATATTAATGATATAAAAATAAAAATGCGTGTAATTTGGGGAAACTTTGATATTAGTTATTAAAATTATTAATTGATAGCGTTGCCACCTTATTTTATTTAGAAGCAATATGAAAATATACCAAATTTTTCAATAATAAATTTTTAGATAGGAGAAGCTGACAAGACTTAATATCTGATCACAATCACTTAAATTTTATCATATTTATATTTATTTTTATTTTATAGTGCTGCCACGGTTATTTAAAAATATTAAATTATAATAAAATTTTCAATATTAAAATATTAGAAAAGAAAGGTGTTCTCAAAACTTGATGCAAGGCACATCATTTTTGCACACTTTACCATAATATTATTTAAAGATATTGCCATATTATTTTAAATAAGAACTTCTCAACTTTCTTCATAAACCGGAATTTTTTTTATTGTGAGTATACAGCTTAAAATTTTTCCATACGCTTGAATTTTGGTATTGAAAAAGTTAATTTTGGTATAGAGTTGCCACAATTCCTAACTTAGATATTAATTTAGAACTAAGAAACGCCATGTTGCCTACTATTGTATATGAAATGAGTTTTATTTAAGAAAAAGTTTTTCATGATATTACAAAATTACCAACAAATGGCGTTGCCACATGATTGCAATGTAAAATACATAAAATTAGAAAGTGAAAAGTGGCACACGTTATTTACTAAAGTATTATTTTATGCTGTTGCCACCTGAATTTAAATAAAATAACTATTTTTTCATAATTTACTAAAATTTATCAATTTAGTGTGAGTACATAATTTAAAATGTAGCTTTACTTTTGACTTTTTGCATAAATTATTAGTATTGAAATAGAGTTGCCACTTTTTCCGAAATTATAGAATAGATTTGATTGAGTACTTAAAGCGAAAGCTACACAGATAAGTTATAATTTAAGAAAAAATTATAAAAATTAGAAACACATGGCGTTGCCACCTGATTATGATGCAAAAAATGTGTAATTTTACTATTCAAGTAATAAGATATAAAATTTTTTTTGACAATGTACGAGGTGTGTTCAAAAAGTATCGCGAATTTCGAATTTTCGCGGGTTACGAATGGCACCTGCTTTGCTTGCACGTCTTTGGGTTCGTCTTCGATTTTTACCTATTCAAAAAAATGGATCAAAGAACCTGTATAAAATTTTGTGTGAAAAACGAAATTAAGTGCGCGGATGCATTCCGAATGTAGACTGTGGCATACGGAGAAGCTACCTTGTACCGAAGCAACGTTTATCGGTAGTACAAAATGTTCTCAGAAGGCCGAGAAGATGTGACAAAAATTGACTTTTGCACCACTATAACGCCCCTGCTCACACATCGTTGCTTGTGCGCGACTTTTTGGCCAAAAACAACACACTAATGATGTCGCAGCCACCGTTTTCCCCAGATCGGGGGTATTCCCGACATCGAAGGAGGAGTTGAAGAAGATAAAAAAATGATTTTTTGAAGTGCTTCGAAGATTGGRRAAACCGTTGGCACAAGTGTATAATATCTCATGGGGATTACTTTGAAGGGGACAAAATAGATATTCATGAATAAATAAATAATTTTTGAAAAAACACAAAATTCGCGAAACTTTTTGAACACACCTCGTATATGGAAAAATTTAAATTTTTTTTAAATCTAGTTTTAAAATGTGTATACTAAAAGGAGGTAATAATTACATTTTTTCTATCGAAAAAAATTAGCACACTTGACAAGCTATAAAACTATTTTTTAAATTCATGATATGCTTATGAAATTTGTTTCGCAATTGGTAAAATTTAAAAAAATTTTTTTTCTTTCAAAAAATTATTGCATACCCGCAGGTACAAACTGTAGCCTATTTCAAATGAACCTATGTACACAATATACATATAATATTTATATACATATATAGTTATGCTGTAGTGCTCTCTAAAAGTTGTAAAAAATGTATTTGCCACCTGTTGTTGTTGTCGTGTCGGCTCTCAAAAGGACAAACGGCGCCACATTTTCTCAATTTCGTGAGAACCAACGCCTGTTCGGGTTAGCAGGCGCCCAGCCGATATAGCACAACGCTGAATCGCCGCCACAGACACACACACACACACACACACAGCCAGCATCCTTCAGCGCGTTTAATATACTTTCAACTTGCTGATAAAGAGACGGGCATACATACAAGCAAAAACAAAAAAGCTGACTCGACTACAGCTGACAGCCAATCCAGCGACAGTGTGCGTATATATGTGCCTCCATATGTGTGTGTTTGCGTTCGAGTGTTGGAGAGTTTTAATTAACTTTTTGCTGCACTTACAACTTTTAACTTTCATCAGCCAGACGACCTACTGCCATTGCTGCGACTACGTCTACGTGGCCTTTTAATGTGTGTCATCAGTGTTGGCCGGCTGGCAGGGCGGACTTCTACAACCCCCCACCACCGCTTAATCTCAGTGTCGTTTGAAATTTCAATGGCAGACGAAATTTTCACTTTGCTCATTCATTTTGCCGCTGTGCTGCAGCTTTGCGCCTTGAGACAACGACGAGAAATGTCCTTGCCCTAGAACTAACTAAATTGCACAGCTCCTACATACACACACACACACACACACAAATACCTTCATAGTGTCATTGCTGCTTTTCATACTGCTAATATTCTAGTTTCACTGCAAATTCCTCCGGTTGTGGGGTTTGTTGAGGAGTTTTAGGTGTAAATGAATCTGCTTTGTCAACTTTGTTAAGAATGCGAATAATTGTGCCAGTTAAGCGGTCTTTGTTATAAAATTTGCCTTCTCTATTGCACCATTTATATATACAGTATACCCAACGGTGCCAGTATTTCAAATGAAATTGGGTTAAGGCGATTTTAAGTGGCGTTGGAAGAGAGCTGGTGACAAAAGTGAAAGTGTTTGATCACAATTCTTGTTTTGATACGATTTAGAGAAACTTTGGTGTAATATTCCCCGAAACACGGAGTATGGCATTTACTAAGTTTACTCCATGAGCTTATGCAAGGTATCCGTAAATGTCGCTCATACGATATGAGGGTTAACGAAAAATAGGGAGCATATTTTGCTGATACTGCTTATGTCTATGTCTTAATGTCAAAAATTAATTCAATCCTTTGAAAATTGCGAGGGCCAGAGTACAAATTGTTCGGCTATACTCAAGTATAACCCTTCCCTACTCATATTTCGACTCTGATTCCCTAATAAATAAGATATTTTTTCGACATCAAATTATTATACTTCTTAGAGCTTCCCGCTACATCCCTTTAGTCTTCAAGTTTATCACCTTTCAATCGAAATTTGATAAAATATATCGGCTATAACCGCGTAAGGGGTGTCTACGCCAATAAAGAAGAAGAAGCTTCCAGACTGTGATAGTAACTTTTAGCCTGCATAGAATGTTGGACCAAAATACGTATAGCATTTTCTTCAAATGTTCGTCCGACTTATGGACTATGCGCACTTGAAACAATTAAGCTTTTATTAACAAACAAATATTAATAATATTGATTATATGAGACGTAGGATTCTTTTATTGTGAAATTAAAATTCCTAAAACTCCATTAATAATATATAGGACAGCCTTGAGGAATGGTATAAAACTTCAGAACTTTCAAGCTTTATACAAACATCGTCGTGTCTGATCGTCATTGTAGGTTCGGTACACGTGAAGCCTATAAAAGCTTTCTTAATAGAATTTTGGAATGTACATTTGACAGAAAGTTAAAATGCACCCTCATAATAGGAGGATTTATTTCGAGTAGTTTGTCGTAAGAAAGCTTCAAACGCTGTTTCCACCAAACTTAAGGCAACAAAAGTATTAATATGACTTTATGAAGTAAGATATTAAATTACAACTCGTAAAATAAAAACCCTGGCAATTGCAATAAATTGATCTGTGAAAGCTTTTTCCATGAACTAAAAAACACCGAATCCGAAAAATAAAAAACCTTCGTAAAATGAATGAATAGCTCGCTAAAAGCTTTTTTCGTAACTCAAAAAAATAAAATTTCAAGTTTATATGCATGTCTTAGATCTCTATCTTTGGACATTAATAACACACAGCCATTAATTCAGAAGTATGGTAGCATTAGTACGACTTAAGAGCTTGCCAGCTTTATACAAATGTCATCATATCTAACTATCATTTTGGCTTCAGTGTATGTGAACCGCCTAAAAGCTACCTCAATAGAATAGTCGATCATTATATTTGACGGAAAAATTAAAACTCCCAGACGAAGAATTTTATGAGGCAAAAAGCTTCAAAGACAAACAATTACGCCTTATTATAGCAACCACGATATTGACATGTTTTTAAGAGAAATGATATTAAAGTAGAACCCGGAAAACAAAAACTTTTCGCAAAATCAATAAAAAGCTCGCTAAAAGTTCTATATACTAGTCTATACTACACTAAATAGGCTTAGCTCTCCATCTGTAGACATTAATAATATAAAGCAATTCGTCCAGATGTATGTTAGTATTCTTTGTTAGGACTAAGCAGCTTTCAAGATTTATAAAAGTATCGTCGTATCTTTTGTGCTTTTAATATATTTGAACCGTCTAAAAGTATTTTAATAGAGTTATTGAACCTTATATGCTTCGAAAAACTAAGGTACACAGTAGCTTAAACAAAAATAATTCGATAAATTTTTTAGCAAGAAAGCTTTAAAGCCTATCAACTATGCTTTATTAAGGCGACTACAATATTGATTAAGCCTTAATTGAAAAAAAAAACGAGTTAAAAAAGAAGGGGGTATATAAATATTAGGTAAAATCACTAAAAAAGCTCATCAAAAGCTCTGCAATTATTTTCAATGTTAATGAAATCTGTTTGTTTGGTAAGGACTTTATTTATAATGCTTCAATTGAAAACGCATTAAATTAGAAGTCGGGAAAAATAATTACAAATTTACTTAAAAAGCTCACAAAAAGCTCTCCAACTCTTTTTATACAAATTCACTCAATAAGCTAAGAAAAAGTTTTCCAAATTTTTGTATATAGTTTCACTTAAAAAGTCCACCAAAACTTTACAACTTTTTGTAGACAAATTGTCTTAAAAAGCTTAATAAAAGCTCCCCAACCCTTTGTACGCGTATGTTATTAAAAAGCTCACGAATTGGTTTCCAATAACTATTTATATTGCTTCAATTAAAAACCCATAAAGTTAGAATCCCTGAAAAATAATTATAAAATCACAAAAAAGGCTCTCAAGTTCTTTGTATAAAAAATATCTTAAAAAGCTCACTAAAAGCTCTCAGCACTTTGTAAATTGTAACCAAAGCACATCAATTTTAATACAACCCTTCTTTCATAAACTATAGATTGAACTCTTCAACTGAACATCTATGTCTTGACTCCCCAGTTTGGATTAAATTAAATTTAACCCGAATAAGTAAAAAATATATTTATCACGCTATTAAATCGTACTTAGAAAATAAACCAACATTTTTTTTAAATTCTCTTTTTTTTATTTTTTTTTTTTTGTTTTGTTGGCAGAAATCAAAACATAATCAAGTTCAAGAAATCAACGGCGCATAATAACTTCCTTGTAGTCCGTCTTTGCGCCGCAGCCCATGAAAAGGTATCGCGTCGCCAACTTATCCGCATTATAACTTGAAGGGAAAACTTTTCATTTTCTTACGCGATAGCGATAAAAAGAAGTTTAGAAGCGCAGAAGCCATTTGCAAAACGCGCAAATAAAACGCTAAACAAAGCGGTGAAACTATAAACAACTTTATTTCGTACAGACCCCTCCCCGCACCCGGCCGTTGCCGACCCGGCTACTAAGTGCAACATAAGTCGTGGAAAGTAGTGGATAGTAGTAGAAAGTCACGAGTGTAGACTCTGGAGTTGTGAAGCCGGGCCGGAAACGGATACAAGACGGCAGTGGCAGTTTTTTGTATTTGTTGCATCATATTCATATACTCACCGTTATATACCGTTACAATTTTTATAACAGCAAAGCAATAACAACTGCTGCGCCGGCATATGGTGCTCTTTTTATTGCTGTGTCGGTTCAAGAATGAGTGTCGGTAGAAGTTTTAAGCTGCAAACAGTGCATCCTGCCAAGAGAGCGGCGAGTGTGGCTGTTTGTGTGGCAATGTGTAAGTTGTTGTAAGTTCAGGCAGGCAAGTGCTGCATTTAAAGGTTAAAAGTTGCGTATACCTCGCTATTGTAAGCCGACTTGCGTTGCTTTGCCTTCGGTTTTCGCCAATTTCAGTTTTTATCCGGCTTACGTCACTCTAACAGTATTTTATTGTTTTATTTACTCTAAAAGTAATGTTATTGTTTTGTTTACTGAGAGAGACGAGAAAATCTGCACAATATCTATATTTTGCTTCAAATTGGTTTTTATATAAGTTATTGCCAATTTTTAATCAGATTTCCTTTAAAAAGGAATTGTGGAAATTTTAAATGTAGAGATTGAGGTTAGAAATACAGCAAACGATGTCAACTATAAGAACCATATATGTAAGTAAAATACAGTTACTTACTATTTTGAGTTTCCATGGTAACCGACTCAATCCGTTTTTTTTTTTTCGTTAGATGATCCTGTAAGGACTTGTCCTCCGCCGAGCTTTAAATATTTTTTTCCAAAAATTGCAGAATTTCTTTGATAATAGTGTTTGTAACAATAAAAAATTCTAATAAAATATTTAATTTTTTATATGAGAAAAAAATTGTTGAAAACCGTATTTTTTTTTACCCGAGTTACCCCATGTAACCCATTAACGAATGTTGCCAACTCTTCTTCTTATTATTTGACACTTTAGCCGTTCCATTTTTATTAAACTTGAACATTTTCTTAAAATCTGGTATAAATTTGAAACGCAAAGTCAGATTTGGCTAGGTTAGGTAAGTATGGTAGGCCAATGAGTCACAGTCAGACCAGTTTTGGTCCTTTGCGTTACCAGATGGAGTTCAGCTATTAGGTCCATGAGGAGTAGTCATCCTTTAGGATGCCTACGCTTGACTTTTAGACGAATATGTCGATCAGTGCATGATGTATATAAAAGGTGATCCATTTCGAGGTTCCCAATTTTTTTAAAGAAAGAATACAGAAACTTCAAAATTAATAGGAAATATTTATTCTCATTCGAAAGAACATTCTTTGATATTTATTTCTTGCAAAGTATCGCTGCCAAATATTAACCACAGCGACGTCTCAGATGGTCCAACCATTCAGCACAATTTGCGATGGCTCGTTCGAGCATTTCGACTGATAACTCGAAATTTACATGCATGACGATTGTCCGTATAGACTTTAGACTTTACATATCCTCACAGGAAAAAGTCTAACGATGTGATATCACACGATCTTGGTGAACAATCGACCGGACCAAAACGTTAAATTATCTGCTCACCGAAGTGTTCTCTCAATAGATCCATTGATTGGTGCGATGTGTGGGAAGCGGCGCGGTCTTGTTAAAACCAAACGTCACCAAGATTACGAACTTCAATTACAGGCACCAAATAGTGGGTATATTGGGCCGATAACATATGACATTGAAGACATATGGACCGATGATTACACCTGGTATCGCAAATAGTACGCTTAGAAGGCCGATTATATTGAACATAAGTTGGGCGAATCGCGTGAAACATATTCTTTACGGAACGTGAAGTTTCGTTATAAAGTTGACCATTATTAACATTTAGTCTTTCCATGATGAAATGTCAAATAGTACTGAACCTAGACAACATAATAACAGTTAATTATTCAGTCTTTAACAGTACAGTTAATGCCTCAGGATCTGCGGACTCTGCAGTTGATTGCAAAGTATAGTAAATGTCTAAATACTTCACCGTTTGATTCATTCACAATGTCAATACATTACCATATGAATAACAGTTATCCACAAAGTAACAATGTCTAATTGAAATGGTAATGAGATATCACACAGCAAACATCAACTCAGACAATGCGGTGGTAAATGTGTCAGCAACAACATAATATGACAACAATAAAAAACAACAACAAACTATAATAATATATATTATTACTTGTCAATGCAAAATTTGTACTTATCCCGTCGATTATCGACGAATCCATTCGCTTGAAAAGAGCAACAAAAGATCCACAGAACTCACAGGAGTCACAAAAGTCAATAAAGAATACTTATGCTGCCAAATAAAAGAGGCTAAATGCGAAAATTTGCAAAGGTAAACAATTGCAACAAATCGACTGGGGTGAGGATGGCAAATATAATTAACCTACTCACTTGACTCCTAACCGAACGTACTCAATGCCGTAATCCCACAAAATTAACAAACGATCGATCGCACAACTGTCGAGCGCACACGAGCAGCAGGCAGCGAATGCAATATTGCAATTATCGGCTGTGAACCAGCCGATGCATCGATACATCGATGCGACAGCGCAAAAACGGGAGGGGGACCAGGTACTCGGATGAGACATATTGCTGAGGCGTAACGAATTGATTTGACACAATAGAGCAACAATAGGGTGTGCTCCTCGATATACTTGTGTGTCGTTGTTGCAAGCAAAAAGTCATGCAACAGCGCAGTGGTGGCATTTGTCTATGCATTACATACATATGTATAAATTCAAGCGAGCATTTCAAAAATTCGTGTTGCACGGTTACGTTTGGGCGAGTGATGCTGCAGGGCGATGAGCGGTAGTCACCCGATGTCGGTATGTCGAGTTGTGGATTTGCATAATTTGGCTGTAATTTCAAAAAGATTCGCACGCACATGTAGAAATGTGTGCGCGAGTATGTTTAGCCAGCTTGTGAGAACACATGTTGCAAGTATGCAAATGATGCAACCCATTGTTGGTTGCGGCACTATCAATGCATTCCTCTACATGAATGCTGCGACCGTTGCGTATCTTTAACGCTTGTTGTTGTTGCTGATTTCAAAGTTGCCTATGGAAATGATCGGGCTGTAAATTTCGGTAGGTAATTCAACCCTTTTGGGACATCTGTATGCGCCGGCAGCGTGTGAAATATGGAAATTACTTGAAAATGTTCGAGGTGTAAACAGCGGCAGCTGCAATTTGAAGGAAGTTATAAAAAATCTGAGGTGGCAGAATCATTTTTTTTCTTTCTCAAGAATGTGTGACTTCACATATCTGAGCTCAATGTGGTTCAGGTAAAATTTTTTTATGTATAAAAATAATTTGTTGCACTCTCGGGGTGTTTTGAGGTTTATCGAAAGTCAGAGAGTTGACTGATAGGTGTTCTATTTCGCCCCATTTACAGCTTACTTCAAGACAATTATATGCCACATTTTCTTTGCGAAATTAATCGTAGATTTGTAGAGTGATTCATAAGGTATACCTAAAAACCATAGTCACAAATCTAAGAGTCGAGTTCCTGCTTTTAGTTTTATATTCGATTATCCAATGCTTATACAATGGGTTATTGGACTTTTTTCAATAGCCACGCCATATTTCTTCAAAAATAATGCCCGTGAGAGCGTAACCGTAAATGGTGACCGTTATCGCGCCACTATACCCACTATTTGGTGCCCGACATTGAAGCTCGTGATCTCAGCGACACAGCGTTTTCAACAAGACGACGCCACTTCACAAACATCGGATCAATCATCAATGTATTTTTTGAGAGAACACATCGGTGAACAGATAATTTAACTTTTTGATCGGGTCGATTGGCCACCACGATCACACCGTCCTTGTTATAATCCTCTAAAGCAAAATTCTGGTGTTAGAGATTCAAATTAATACCAAGAGAAGGTATTTTTATATCAAAACAAGCTGACAACTGACAAGGTGCATTCATTAGCTATCGTGCAGAAAATGATCTGACAAAAGAATGTCCGACCAATGGAAGCTCAGAGTAATCTGCATAATACACAAAAAATGGGGACTCCACAATCTGCTTATCGAGCATATTGTATAAAAGGTTTAAGCTCACGGGCAACAAACTGATTGAAAGTTATTATACCTGAAAATCTACAATTGCCCGAATATTCACCATGCTTCAAGTATTTCCCATGCCTCCATTAAAAACATCAACACACATCGATTCCTAGTCGAAGGCGACTTCGACAGCACGAAAATGAACTGGCGCGATGTGTACACGATGCTAAACTGACCAGATATTCTCCATGCGCCAAACCTTGGAAAAGTTCCGTGAAGAAACGATCGACTCACACCACCTCTTCGTCGGTTTCAAAGCTGCTTTCGACAGCACGATAAGGAGCTGCCTCCATGCCGCTAAATCTGAATTTGGTATCCCCGCAAGACTAATACGGCTGTGTAAACTGTCTTTAATCAACATCAAAACAACCGTCAAATTAGGGAAAGTCCTCTCCAAGACGTCCATAACTAAACAAAGTTTCAGCAAGGTGACTCACTAACGTGTGGTTTCTTCAATATATTGTTGGAGAAAATAATTCGAGCTGAAGACCTGTATGGAGAAGGTACATTCCTCTAAGGTAAGTTGCAAACTAAACAGGACTTTTTGAATCTAACACCACATGGTGGCGACATCTATAAGTCGACTGGTGCGTTAGAATCTGTTATGTTTATCGATTTTCCAGTGAGAATTTCATGACATTTCATTGATTGGAAGTGAAGTTATTGTGTTTTAAGTGTCAGTATGTTTGTGTTATCGGTGTGAAAATGAGCTTCGGACAAAGAGCCAACATTAAGTCTTGTTTTAGAATTGGTAACACTTTTACCGAAACGTCTCAATTGATGAAACAAGTTTATGACGATGATTGCCTATCCCGTAGCAAAGTGCGCGAGTGGTTTCAAGGTTTTCAAAGTGGTCATGAGGACATAAATGAGGATAAATATCAATCAATCTGATTCCGCTGATATCTTCGTGCTTATGTTTGTGATATAACCGAAGCCAGCTCGAAACTTCATATGGAATGACTTCATAACTAATATTCAACGTATTATTTGAAGCAATACAACAAAAACCCAAATTTGACATATTTCAGACGTCAAAAACAGTGGTACAGGACCGCAAACCCACCTAATCTCAGTCGAAAATGATGAACAGACAATTTTTTTCTTAACTTCTTAAGTGGAACAAAACGAAAAGAAGCTCGTTTGCATAAACAATTTTTGCTGAAAAAAAAATTAATGAAGCAGACAGTGGACGAAAAAAAAAATCCGACAAAAACTTAAATGCGTCAAATGCAATTCAAAAGTCTTAAAAATATGTGGAACGTCAGAAATAATATAAAAAGTGGCTGAGAACCAGTAAGAACTGAAGCCGACGCAACGCGAATATGTTTGTGATTGAAACAAATTGTTGGCATTTACTTGCCGCCCTCCTGTCAGACGCTGCCGCCACGCTGAATTTCGCCAAATCGGCTCTGAGACTTTGCAAGTCGCTGGCAAATTTATCATTTCACTTGCCAAACATATTTTCCACCATAAATGCCAAATTTCACGAACCGACAAGCGATAAACGGCACAACAGACGCCGCGATACGTAGCCAAAGCTGGGAGGATCCCAAGCGTGGAGCAGCACATTGAGCAGGCATGGTAAGTGCCAAATGATTAATTACATTTATTTACTACCCCTAATTTTATTAACTGCACTCCGGCACATACACACAAACGGACACACGAAGACGAGTATTTAAAATGAGCGCCGCCTCTGGCCGTTGATTACTGATTGTTGGCCGAATTGTTGGTCATTGCAGCCGGAGAATTTATAATTTTATGCTTTTGGTCCAGCCCTTTGTTAATTTGTCTTCGAACACTTGTGCCGCAGCATGTTGAACGTTATACTTTTTTTCTTGGCCACGAAGTTTATTGATTGCCTTTGTATGGCTACTTGGAGTTTCTCTGCCATTAGGCCATGGTATATGAATTATGTCAGCTGCAGTAGGCCTCAGCCTGAATGGGGAGGACATATTTTTGCCTGCATGCCATTGGTCAGCGACTGGCTTGATTACGCTTTAGCTCCTAAGACTAACTGACTCAGGGCTCGATTCATGTAGATTTATGAAATTTGTTACTGCTTTTGAAGGACCATTTGGGAAGAGTGAATCGTTAATTAAATGGAAATGAGTTGGTTGTACCAAAGGATGTTGTTTATGGCATACCAGCAATGAAGTCGGCACATAAATTAGAAGCGGGTAATAAACAGAAAATATGAGCATGATATTGAGTCAGTTACACAGGCTGTTATTGATTTAGTGGAGTCATTCGAAAGTATTCGATTTTAGAGAATAAAGATTGAAGCCTAGCTGCCAGTAATATGACTTTGAACCAGTCTTCCGCTATAAAACACTTCAAATTCTCTTGTAGTCTATTATATTAAATGGTTGGGATGCCTCGGACTGGAAATTAGCAGAACCACGGCTCAAGGAGATTCAACATAAATCTTCGAAAACTTTACAAGTACCGAGGGAACGCAATTACCACGCAATTTAAATTTTGGATTTGCAGCTTAAGCGGGCGTTACACCAAATGAATTTAAAAGCCCTATGCTACAAATTCTTCTTTGTTTTCGTTGACACCGCGTCCGGTTATAGCCGAGTTTACAACGGCGCACCAGTCGTTGTTGCTTTTCGCAGTCAATTCCAGATTCCAAGAGTGGCCAGGTCCGTTTAAAATTAGTCTTTCCAACGGAGATGATGTCTTTCTCTGTTCCCACCGGTGAGTACGCTCAGAGCTGGAGAGTTTTCTTTCTTTCGAACGACAGGACCTAACCAGAGTAGCGTTTCAAAATTAAAAGGAATATGAAAGGGTTACCGCTAAAAGCAAATATTCCGCCTATAATGATGCCATTATTTCTACGAAACCAGCGAAATAGCTTTGGTATAGTAATATAGTAGATATTAGCCGGCTCAATAAATTTTTACCTAATCGTTATATTAATAGTCAGCCGTCTCTTGATTTTAGGCCATTGGAACCAGACTCGGTGTCACTCCGACGAGATATTATACTCGACCTTGCTACTGAACCTGGGCCAAATTGGCAATGGAATCGATAAAAGGAGATCCATATGGAATTAACACAACGTTTTCATTCTACGGTGGAGATGAATGGGCCAGTGGTTATGTAAGCGACAGTTTCAGTTGCGAATTCTGTGTATTCAGCGACGAATTGAGGGATAAAATTTAAAAAAAATAGCGGGCTTTTTCTGTATTAATCCATAATCAGAAGATAACTACTAACTGAATGACTACAACTCATTCTTTCAGGCTGAAATTATTTACTATACTGTCGCTTGGTAAAAATTAACTTGATATACGATCATATAGAAGTAGAAGGAAATCAAACAACAGACGAGTTGGCAGTCAGGAATTTTCCTGAACCGTTCACTGCTTCAGGGTTGCTTGAAGCAATTGACCCTAGAAGAACACAGCAGGTCTGGAAACACTAGCAACAGTGTGGTATGCCCTGTAGAGATATTTAGAGGTAGAGTTTATGGGAGGCCGACCAAAAATATGCCAATTTTATGCAAGAACGGACTTGGTAAAATGGAGAAAGTTAAAATTGTTAAAGTGGAATCGGGCCAAGGCACCGCATGAACAGAGGAAGATGGGATGCTGGAATATTACTTTTGCCTTTTAAGTTATCAGTCCTATGCTCTAACTTAAGCGTCATTAGGCAGTTGGGGTGGAAAATAATCAGGTACTTTACAGTAGCTTGATGACTAAACTTAGTTAGACGTGATACATGTTAGATAGAAAATGTGTCACGCTTTTATAAAAGTATATTTTTTTCTACAAGAGTCATCTCGAATTGCCGAATTAGAGAGCATTCAAAGCAGCAACAACAAACAAAATTAATCAAAGTTTAAATGGCCAGGATGATACCACCGTTTCCCAAAGGATTATTTATTAATTTCAGAACTGTTTTTGCTATCCGACATGTATTATATTTCAATTGTAATTAAGAAACCCAATAATTCTCTCACACCATGCGAGTCAACATTTCCACGCAAATTCACTAATGATCAAATCAACAAAGAGACAACCAATCGACCATGTCAACTATGATTGCAACTGCTTTACTCGCAATAAGCATAATGACAAACCAACGCTGCAACTTAGACTCAACGCTGTTGCCACACTTGACAGCGCCGACTACATAATGTGCACATTATTAATGACAACTCAATCGAATGGAAGCGAAGAAGAAGAAAGGCGCGCTAAAAAAGCAAAACCGCAAATCTTGTCAGCATAATTATGCCACCATAGGCGCTCGACGATAACCTGCCGCCCGCCCAGTTGCTTAATTTGATGTTTGTCACCGCGTTAAGTGGCGCCACCGCCATCGTCGGTGCAGGTGCCTACGCAAAAACAACAAAAATATTATACTTATCATTGGTGAGAGGGCAGACTTCATTTTGTAGCACAATTTAATTTTTTTTTGTTTTTTGCTTTTTCATTTTCAAATTTCTATGCCCGCTTGCGGCGACCCTCCCTCTCCGTTCGCAATCATTGAGAATATGCTGCAATTTCGTTGCCGCTGCCGGCTCGTGGGTGCTCTTGTGCTAAGTGCACCATTGTGTGGCATGCAACCGCACGCGAAGTACGAGTATAATTGCTTTTTTGCTTTTCTTTTCAGCTATGTTTTCCAACTTTTTCGCCTTTTTATGCATTTTTTATACCCTGAACCGGGAATATTAGGTTTGCCACGAAGTTTGTAACCTTCCTTCGATAAGATATCTTCACAAAAATTGGCATGGATTATTGTCCAAAGTAGAATTATAATTTCAGAAGATATTATTCAGGTAGCCATACAAACTGATTGGTCAAAATCAAATCATTGTATGAAAAACTTTTTTCTTTGACATGATATCTTCACAAAACTCGACATGGATTATTGTTCAAGATAACTTTATAATCTCACAAGAAATTGTTCAGATCGGACCACTATAGCATATAGCCGCCATACAAACTGATTGGTCAAAATCAAGCGCTTGTATTGAAAACTTTTTTATTTGGCATGATATCTTCGCAAAATCAGGCATGGATTATTTTCCAAGACAGCCTTATAATCTCAGAAGGAATTGTTCCGATCGGACTATTATAACATATGGCTGTCATACAAACTAAACGATCAAACTCAAGTCCCTGTTTGGAAAACTTTTTTATTTGATAAGATATCTTCACAAAATTCGACACAACTCATTGCCTAGAACAATGCTATAATCTCCGAAGAAATTGTTCAGATCGGAAGACTATAGCATATAGCTGCCATACAAAGTGATCGCTCAAACTCATGTAAAAGATCTTTTTATGCACTTCTAAGCGTAATCTTCGAAAAAATTACACCTGTGCAGGGTATTACAGCTGCGTTTCAACCGTATTTGACGTTTTTGTTGTTTTTTTTTCGATTTCTCCAACCATTTTTGTTTCAATATGCGCGCTTTCAAATTGCAATACTATTTCTCCTATGACACGGCAATACAAAAACACAGTAAGCAAATGACACCGGCAACTAAAGCGGCAACAAAAAAAATTGCATTACCACAACACCAACAACAACTGGCAACAGCAAGCAACGCTGCTAAAACCACATGAAAACATAAGATCTGCGAAATTATTCCTAACCATGTATTGAAACGTTGTTTGTTGTTATTGTGACTGTGGCTGTGGCTGTGGCTGTTGGCGGTTACAGCGTGTAACTCCCCTGCGATTACACACACCGTTCGGGGTGGCATAGGGGGTCATGCTCGAACAATTTCTACTGAGGTGCAATTTTTTCACTTTTGCCACATTTTTTTCCCCACCACTGTGTTGTTGCCGCGGTGCTCATAAGTACATAGCCATGTATTATAAATCAAGCTGCTTGCATTAAGCGAAAATGAGAAGTTTTACGAAAAAAAAAAACTAATTTTTTATTTCACTCATTACTTGCAACATTGTAGTAAGCGTTCGAGAGTCTTAAATATTCACGGATATAACCACATTTATCTACCACCACCTAGTTACTAACATAAATACCAGCATACATACATACATAGCGTGTTACCGCCGGCTACTGTTGTTTGCTGCCGTTTTTCATGCAACTTTTTCGCCTGCGTGCCACCTTGCCATTGGTTTGCGCAGCGGCGCTTTTGTTGTTTTTGCTACTTAATTGCAAAATATTTGCGTTGCAATTCTTTCATCATTACGGCAGATACATAGCTGGCAAGTAAAAAGAAAAAAAAAACACATTGCAAAAGTAAAAAGTAAAAAGTAAATACCACACAGTCACTAAAGCAACAACAGTGGGTACATTACAAAAACAAATAGTAATAATAAGTGGTAACTACAATGAAATATCTCTGAAATTCGTATCTCTGACAGTCGTCGACGGCGAATAATTGCAGTTTTTTCACCACAAGCAGCCAAGCGCCAGCGCGCTCCGCCCCGCCCACCGTACCGCCTTTCGCTCTGCACTTCAGTGCACAGCGCTACTGTAATTAAAATAGTGTACTCCCTGCCTCCATCTCTCTCTCTCGCTCTCACTTACATCGGCAATGGCATTTATGAATTGCGTTGCGGAGCTCTCCAAGCTAGCAAAATTATACTGAAAATATTTTGCATTTTCCAATGAATATTGTCTAAGGAATTTTTATGCATACAAATTATAGAAACCCATGTCGGTATGTATGTACATATGTTTGTCTGAATGTATGGAGGGAGGAGGCTATGAAAATGCTCCGCTGTTGTGTTGCGTTTCAATTTCAGTTTAATTTGTTGCTTCTGTAGTTTAAAAACGGATTTCGATTCTCCGCTGACTGCCGGTAATAGTAGTAATAAGGACTAACGGTAAACCTTATGCTATTGCATTCTCTGCTACGTAAGTAGATTTGCGGTGAGCGATCACTTAAGAATTGAATAAATAAGAAAAAATACTTATATACTTCTTTTTATATAATATGCACTCTATGTTAAGAAGAACCGTTAGCTAAAACAAGAAAAAAGTTAACTTCAGTTGCACCGTAGCTAAATACCCTCCACAGGTGCATTTCTGTTAGTAATTATGTGTTCAGTTTGTATGGAAGCTATATGTTATAGTTTTTTTCGGAGATTATATTATTACCTTAAGCAGCAATCCATGTCAAATTTCGTGAAGATACCATGTCAAATGTGAAAGTTTTCCATACAAGAACTTAATTCCGACCATTGAGTTTGTATGGCAGCTATATGCTATAGTTAACCGATCTGAACAATTTCTTCGAAGATTACATTATTGCCTTAGAAAAYTATCTATACCAAATTTCGTGAATATATTTTGTCAAATGTGAAAGTTTTCCATACAAGAACTTGATTCCGATCGTTCAGTTTGTATGGCAGCTATATGCTATAGTTAACCGATCTGAACAATTTCTTCGGAGATTACATTGTTTCCTTAGAAAATTATCTATACCAAATTTCGTGAATATATTTTGTCAAATGTGAAAGTTTTCCATACAAGAACTTGACTCCGATCGTTCAGTTTGTATGGCAGCTATATGCTATAGTTAACCGATCTGAACAATTTCTTCGGAGATTACATTGTTGCCTTAGAAAATTATCTATACCAAATTTCGTGAATATATTTTGTCAAATGTGAAAGTTTTCCATACAAGAACTTGATTCCGATCGTTCAGCTTGTATGGCAGCTATATGCTATAGTTAACCGATTTGAACAATTTCTTCGGAGATTATATTTTTGCTTTATAAAATATCCTGTGCCCACTTTTATGGAAATACATTGTGAAATGTGCAAATTTTCCATACAAGAACTTGATTCCGATCGTTCAGTTTGTATGGCAGCTATATGTTATAGTGGTCCGATATCTTCAGTTCCGACAAATGAGTAGCTTCTTGAAGAGAAACTGACGTTTGCAAAATTTCAAAATGATATCTTAAAAACTGAGGGACTAGTTCGTATATATACAGACAAACGTACGGACGGACATGGCTAAATCGATTCAGCTCGACATACTGATCATTTATATGTATACTTTATAGGGTCTCCGACCCTTTCTTCTGGGTGTTACAAACTTCGTGACAAACTTAAAATACCCTTTTCTGGGTATAAAAATATACAAAAAAAAATTATGATTGCAGTCTGCGCATTTTACAGTTTTAGTTATATTTCCGATAATGCAGACATACAAATCTTAAGAACGAATTTTCGACTGAAGGCGGCAATTTTTGATTTCAATAGTTAATTGACCACAAGATCTGGTAGATACAGTAATTCCATTGATCTCCGCAGTTCAAAGACTCAGAATAAGGAGTCTTGATGTCGTCAATTTTCTTCCAACTGTGTGAGATGCAGTAACCAACTCGCATGGAACTTAAGGAAGGAGCTTTAATGGAACCATTCCCGCAGTGCATCGTTGGTTAGGCTAAATGACCTGAGGCCTCGGTGGCTTTTAGTTTTCTAAGGACTTTAGACTTGACACAAACCTTTCTAAAGAATGGTTTGAATGATGGGCTATTGGGCTGGTGGTCGAGAGGTCACTTGTGTATGCATAAGTAACACCTCGCAGAAGCAGTTTATCTCAACCGTGTCGTTAAAACCCTGTCAGACCTCAGAGTACGTTCCTCCTTCCCTATGACAACTTCTGTGCGCTGGTCGGCTCTGAACGCGCCGCCTCATAAGAAAGTGCCTTAGCCTAGATAACAGAGATAACCAGAGATAACGTTGAAATCATATAAGACGACTACCTTTTTGGCAAGTGGATAGCGACTCTGATTTGTTACCCTTAGCATATGAACATTACTGGAATTAATGACAAGAAAATGTTAAAAAATGACGACCGAGAAGTAAAATCGGAACCGACTTCAAAGGACAGTCTCTGGAATGAGAAGCTATCACCCAGGGCGATCCAGATCAGAGATCCAGACAAGAACTCGGCAAGAAACCACTCCGTAGAGCTTGATGGAACCACCGTAGCAGGGAAGATAAATTCATCTCCGGTGAGGTATGACAGGGGGTAGCGATTGTTTTCTAGCTGAAGCCTCCGTACCGGAATAAATCGCAGACCCAACACTGAAGAGTAATTATGCTAAGAAATGCCAAGTAGCCATATCAAAACGCGCCGATACTCCTAAACAGGCATTTTCTCCATTGTTAAGACAAAGATTGAAACATTTCGGCAATCTTACTTCGACAAAATAGCCGAAACTGCAGTGGCCGTCCAAATTGAATTGCATTGTGCTCAAAACGCTTTGCCGATATGATCTATTATATAGAAGGAGACCGTTATAAGGATCGAGCTCATAATTAACCTAACCATAAATCAAAATAGGCTAATAATTAAAATCGGGATTTGTTCAGTTAATTAGTTCAGCGAATTAAGAGACAGCGACTACGCTGGCCAGGTCATGTTGTCCGAATGAATGAAAAACACTCCAGTTCTGAAAGTATTCGACGCAGTACCCGCCGGTGGAAGCAGAGGAAGAGGAGACCTCCACTCCGTTGAAAGGACTAGTTGAAGAAATAAACTTCTCACTCTCAAATATCTCTTGCCATTACTAGCGACATCAAATTTGCTCAAACTGTGTGAGATACGATAACCGACTTATGTGGAACTCAAAGAGAGTGCCTTAACCGAACCACTCCTAGGTAATCGGTTAAAGGGTTACATCAAAATTCGGCGTATGTTCACCAGAGAAGCCGCTGTAACAAATGGGTCTTACAGCAAGCGGTGCATTAAACAAAGGTGACGAACAAAAACTACTCGGCTGGGACTATATCGCGAAAGCTTTAGATTCTACGGCTGCAGGGATATGATTAAAGGCGGTTAAAAAACCAACGAATGCGCGAGTTAAGCCATGTCGTACGCATGGAAATTGCTGCCCCAGCGAAAATCTCGTTCGATTCGAAATTCATGGGTGAGCAACGGAAGTAAGTATGTCCACACATCCAATGGAAAGAACAACTGCATAGGGATCAATCTGTATTTGGCATGTTCAACTGTGACGACGCGATGCTAAAGGTATCTGGGGAGGTTTAATGTTCTCAACCCTTCCGTGAAAATTTCAAAAACGAACAAAAGGGAAGGAGAGAGCTAGTGCTACTATTTCGTACAGCCGGATTTTAGGAACATTGTGTACATAGAATGAAAATAGGATATATTCTTGATAGAATTTTCAATTTTTTCAATGTATTAGGTCCAATGTGGAATAAGCCTTTAGGTTTGCCTAATTCTAAACTATAGTATGCATCGTATATCTTTCATCAAGTGGAAGATCATTAAATGGCGAAAAGCAAGTTTTTTTCGTCTCATCAAATATGACCTGGACTGACAAAATACTACACTTTCACGTTTATTAATTTATTATCATCTACAAAACAGATTCCTGAGCAAATACCAGGATGTCGACGGTTAGTTTTCCAAACACTTGTTCTCAATTTAAGCTTCTACTTGGATGACTTTCAGGATCTTCAGCGAATTTCGGTTTCAGTACATTTTTGGCGAACCATTTGTTAGATTGTTGAATAGTTTCGATATAATATTCTTAAACTGACGTGTTATCACCATTTCTATAATATTTTTAACGTATTCGTAGCCGTGAAGCACCAGACAAACTTTTCGATTGGAATGGACCAGTCCGGGTCAAATTTGATCATGTGGTATGTCCTTCGGAACATCCTCTGGGGTTGATCTGGTGTTGAATTTAGATTTTCTTCACATTTCGATAGTTTAAATGCTCAAAAATATCTCCCCAAAAGGGGTTTTCAAAATTCGAATTATATCCGAAGTTGTAGAAAAGCTATTAACATGACTATCTGCCCCAAATATACGTACGTACGTTCGTGATTAATTTCATTTTGCCCAAATGAAACACTTTAAAGAATTCTCCGCGCCATTAATTCTACTTTATAGACAACCTGCCGCTATCTGTTTCTTTCAATGTTGCGTCATAGTCGTGTTTTTTATCTTTGTTGCCGCATTTTTATTGCTCTCTTTTGTGTTGAAATACTCGTGCTCGTATTTTGTATTCTCCTTTGATAGGAGCAAGCGAAATGTCAACAACCATTTTTGGCAAGCTGCAATAAAAATTCCGTTATTACTGCACAAATCTGCCGAAGCAGCAAAAAAGTGGAAAAAATCGTCCGCCACACGAACTGCCGCTGGGTGCTGTGGCTCTCCGTATGCACTCGTTGATGCCGTTGATGCGTCAGCACAGACGCCTACGGTCAACGACGACAACAGAAACAAATCGATACACAGACGTTGACGATGTTGACGGACAGACGTGGACAGACGCACTCGACGGGCATCCACGTGTTGCTATAACCGTGCCACAGAACAATGAGCGGTGGCTCGTCCAATGTATCAATATGCTGACCAGCTGGACAATCATTGCCACAGTGCGGCAGACACGGCGTCGCAATAATATTAATGCAGTAACAATTTCGGTTGCGTGAGTGTGGCTGCCCATCAAGCGATGCCTTCTTTGGTCAGACAGTTGATCGTTGGCCGCAGTTGATGTGTTTGACTTTGACAACAACACGACACGCCATTGCATGGATTCATCAGGTCTCGAGAGACTGTGTAACAAATAAACATATATAGTATGTGCAATTTGCGATTTTGGGTAGAAGGAGACGTGATACTTTAGTTCAGATTTATGTATTCTACACGCGCACAACAACACGATTGTCAAAATGTCGACTCTAAACGCTTGCAGACGGAATTTTGAACTGACAGCGTATAGGGAATACAGATGTTGACCTTGAACCTTTCTAACGCACTTTCGGTCCTACGTTGTGTCTTAACTTTATAAGACCTTAGCGAAAGGAAAAAAGCTGTTTTAAAACAGACTATAATTTCTCATAATTTTGGTAACTATGGTCCGATACCACAAAGTTATATTCCAATATAGGTCTAACCAAATTTATATAAAGAGTTTGAGGAATATATGGATTTCTAAAATCTTTAGACCAGCGTTAGATTAGGTTAGGGTAGAAGGCTGATAAAAGATCGCACGTGGACTGGTATATGTAGTCCTTTTTGAAGGCATAGAAAAGTAGAGCTCCTGGATTTAGTAGAGTTTGGATTTATAGATTAGCAAAATGCTTAGTAGACAATACAAATGTGCATAGGCGTTCAATTTCAACTCGCGCCAGTTCGGTGGGATGTCTAAAGGTATGCGCTCCCAAATGCTTAGGTCTTGACCTTCTTGACGACACGGTCAAGAAGAAAATGTTGAGTTGTTTCCATTTCATCTTCTCTGTACAGCTTCTGCAAACGGCATCTGGTAAGATTCTCAACCTTACAGCACGGACGTTAATAGGATAACGATATGTTAAAAGCCCCACAACTAAGGAAAGACTATCCTTACTGAGGACAAAGAGATCACTAGATATCCTGCGATGAATCTTGAGTCAAAAGGCTTTTGAGACAGCGCAAGTAACGAAAGTGGCCCAGCGCTGGCCAAGCATCCACCAAGAACAGCTATCTAGTAGTAGAATACAAGTGGATACGGGCCCGACCCGCTCCCATTCTATCAATAGCGGTTCTAGGGTACCTTTCCTTGTTAGCTCATCAGCTTTTCAATTTCCTGCGATTCCGCTATTGCCCGGCACCCATACTAGTTTTGTCACAAAAAAAGTCGATGCTATTGTTAGCGATGTTAGGCGCTCATTGATCAACCCTGAACGCACTGTAAATAAGGTCAAGGCTGTTATCACCGCTCTGCTATCTGAGTGAATGGTTACTTCTCTGAAAGAGGCTGCACTCCAGAGCAGCGGATCTACTGCTACGTTAATGGCTGCAATCTCGCCTTGGAAAACACTGCAATAGTCAGGAAGTGTGAAGATGGTGTTTATAGATACCTCTTGACAGTAAGCCCCTCCACCAACCATCCCCCAATCATCCCCCAATCATTGACCCATGGGCAGAGAAAGAAACGCCACAGTTCGGTTTGGCGACTCTTTGATCTAAGTAATCCGGTATGAAGTCAATTTGTGTCAGGACATCCGAGTGTTCAGACACGCGTTCTCTTAAGCACTCAGATTCTCTAAGTCTAATAGCCTCCTTCGCAGCCATACACCTTCTTATTCTGCTCCTCCGATCAGTGCCTTCATTCACCTATAATAGTAATATATTTTGGATTTTTGAATTTCCGATAATTTTAAGCAAATAGAAAAAGTCTTCTTCACCAGACACCATTTTTTGGAAGTCCCCATGGAGATCGGCTACTGTAACAGGAGAATCCAAAACAATGCATTTTTTCTTGCACGCGAATGGATTCAACTCCATAAGAGAGTTATGAATTATTATTATTGTTAACAGAGTAAGTGCAAAACATGAAGTTTGACTACAAAGTCCAAGGTATTCCTCGTGGGTTCAAGGTAAAATATGTTTCAAGAATGCTATTATATCTGGAACTTATATCAGGTAAAATAACAGTGACTGTTGATGTGATGACATGTGATATGATACTCGTATTCAACTTGAAACTTGTTCACTTTGCTTCTATATATCGAGTCCAACAGATTATATCCGAGAACTTTTCCTCTAACCTAACGCGGTTTTTTCATGTGTAAAACTTCTCTTAGTACCAAAAAGCTACAGTGTTCACTAAGGTGGCTCCAGACATAGTAGAATAAATGTATATTTTTGTCCAACTTTAGAATCGCGCGAAAAAAAATTCTGCAGAACTCTAAAGGTCTTTAAGAATCTCACTTAGTATAATATTGCTTCATCCAATCAAAATTTATAAAGACTTTATATTATTATGAATATTTGTATATAAGGACAAACAGTTCAATAATTGGAATGGTTCGCAAAGCGCACAGATGTCGATAAAGTACTTTCGCAGCAACCTTTCTTAGCTTGCAGGCTTGAATTTATAATGCACCAGAGTACGAGGATGAAAAATGTTCACAATTATACATATTAGATGTTAAAGATGCTGAGCGTGTGAGTGCATCCTTTTGCTTTTCCTTTCAATGCAAACGTCCCTTAAAAGCGGCAGCCCAAGACAAAGGCCCATTTTATGCCGCGTAGCAAATAAAAAGTAAACGAACGAAATGGAGTGCTTGACAACAAGCATCTCTGACATATAACATACATATATACCTTTATAGACATATAATTATGTATATCCATATACGACTATATGTATACCATATATTACATATTCCTGCATGCTCAACAAAAGAATATTGCCACAGCGAGCAGAGCAGCAAATAGCCTATTCAAATTGCTGGGCAAGGATAATGCCCGGACTCATACTCGTACTCGCACTCATGCAATATCATTGTCATCGTTAGCGTTGTCGTCGTTTCGGTTGATATTGCTGCGGGTGTTTGCTGCACTGCTTGTTTACAATGAAAGGCAAATGATGTCGATGATATAAGTATCCTATGTGTGAATGCATTTTTATGAGTCTCCGTTTATGTGTTGTTGTAAATCTGAATTTTGTTTCACTGTTTGCATATCATCATTTGCAATATAAATGAGCGAAATGCTGAATATGGCTTTCCGGCTGTCGCTTGCCGTCGGGCGGTTTGAATGATGGTAGGAGTGGGTGTGCGAGAGGGTGCTCTTGCGCTTGACATGTAGGAAAATGTGAGCACAGAAGTGAATCTACAACAAGTAGTTATCAGTATTATTAGACTGATCCACAAACGGACTACGGGATGCCTCTAGATGTCTCCCATCGAACAAATGCACAGTGAGGCCTATTTACTCCCAGTTAAGAAGCATAAGGAACTTCTCTGCAAGCAGTTTCTGCCGCGTTGCTTTCGCAGAAATCATCCCCGTAGCCAGCTGCTTGAAGCCGAACAGCGTGCTAGGAACATCTAGAGGTCCTCCTTCAACTACCCTCAACTACGCCGACAGCATAAAGCTATAAGCCGACCAGACTTCGAACGAAACAAACTTTATGTAGATATGCACTGGCTGCCATTTACTGTGGAGCCATTAACACCTTTACCGACTCCCCTCTCAGTGAATCCCGTACTTGGACCACTATCCACCTCTTTGAATGTCCTGCTAACCCCACACATCTAAATCCCTTCTCCCTATGTTCTGAGCCAGTCGAAAAAGCATGTTTCCTACCATTGGATGGCCTCGATTCTTGCTCAAGACAACGGCACATGCTAAGCGGAAATTTTTCGCATCGGATAGCTGTAGCTTATAGATGTCCTAAACGCTTTCAACAACGCTTTAAAACAGTAGCACGGAGCTACCTTATTAACAGAAAACTGGTGTACGTGGGAGATGGCTACAGTTAGCGGTCACTACAGGAGCAGCAAAAGAATCCTTTCTAGACTTGTGTGTTACAGTAAACTACTTAGACGTAAAATTGGACGCCAGACGAACCCCAGCCAAGAAAACACAAAGATCCTAAGGTCGAGCAGAGATCTGCATGTGCTTAGGAAGGAAAACCGGCGTAAGGTAGTAGCCCAAGTGCACCGCACTGCAGCCCTCAGCATTTCATCAGCCTACCGAACAGTGTCCGGCGATGCAATATTAGTTATAAGGGGTAATGCCACAATTGACCTTCTAGCATACGAAAGGAAAAAGCTGTGGGAGCGCAGGAAGCATTCGATAATAACAAGAACCCAATAGAACAAATAATGAAAGGTGGGAGAAGAGAGTCACGGCAGATGGACGACCAGACTAATAGAAAATCTAAACCTATGGACGACCCTGCTGTTATGCGGTCACATATACGTCAAAAAGTATCTCCACTAACTGGACTGGGGATTTTTAGTGATCGGCAAGTGACACATACCATTACTGTGACGACAGCACTGATGATGCGGAAGGCACTTCTTACCCGCAAATAAAATATTTTTATACTCTCGCAACAAAGTTGCTAAGGAGAGTATTATAGTTTTGTTCACATAACGGTTGTTTGCAAGTCCTAAAACTGAAAGAGTCAGATATAGGGTTATATATACCAAAG